>NC_088876.1:1070958-1370958 GCF_032884065.1 Artemia franciscana
GGATTACTTGACCTCCCCCCCCCCGCTGAAATACACAAAGACACGGCCCAAGCGGAAAAGTCTTTAAGTTATCACGCTTGCCCATTGTTTACGTCTCATATTTGTTATTGAGAAGTATGCATACATTTTTCAGGGACAATTTTCTGCTGGGGGAATTTTCAATGGGGAGAGTTTTCAACGGGAAGAGAAGTTTGCAGAGGGGTGAACTTTTAAAGGAAAATATTGGCAGAAATTTATATACAAAATTCTTTATAGATATCTTGCTTTCCCTTTCTCGACTCAATTTTACGCGTGTAGATGTTAAGGGTAATTGTCCAGGATAGATTTTCACCGGGCTTGAATTTTTTAGAGGATCTTACCGTGATGAAGGGAGATTTTTCCATGGAAATGAAGCCATATTTCCAGGTACTATTTAAAAACGATCAGAAAACAAATTCAAAACAAACAAGTTTTTTCAACATCGAAACTTCAAACGAAATTATTACATATATTAGGGGTGTTGCCCCTCTCCAATACCTCACTCTTTACACTAAAGTTTAAATTGTTTCCCAACTCTTTAAGAACAAATTCTCAAGCACGAGGGTCGTTTAATTATAAAATATTTAGTCGTTTTCAAAGTGCTACAAAATTTTAGGGTGAAGAGTCATGTGCTGAGGAGGAGGAAACATCCCTCTTGTACACAATAACTTCTGTTCGTTTTAAATAATTATATTGATCCTTACTTTCAGTCGAAAAGTTTTTTTTTATTATTTAGCAGTCATAAAATAAAAACACACTGCAAGGGTTCCAGTATATCCAAAAAGAGGAAAAACAGAAATGGTTTGATACGTAGGTATTGAATCTGGAGATCATATCCGGGGAGGGACACAGGTCCAAAGGCTCGGATTTAATTGCCCGCATCTGAAAGAAGATCAAACTATGAAAATCTTTTATTTCAATCTAATCATTTCGTCACTAGACATTTCACGTTCTAGAACTGGTTTATGTTCTTTCACACACCTTCAATTCCATAGTGATCTTATCAAATATTTTACATTGCCCAATTTTTTTTGTATTTGTATGATATGGTTTTTATTTGTATGATTGGTAATATGAGGCTGGCTTACACCCTTAAACGTTCCACCTCCAAACTCACTTGTATTGTATCGGGTAGAAGAAATCCCTACCTGCAGGGATTTCCTACGGGTAGGTGGATAAAAATACAATTTTCTGTTGAAAGCAAAAGCAAAATCAAAAGTAAGATCCTTTCTATATGTCTGTAGAGGTTTTCTGGTTCGGTACAAAGCCTTCATAGCTATTATATTTTGGGTTTCTTATTTTTATTGCAGTAATATAATTACTTATAATATACAAATAATTAATCTTGTAGACATTACTTATAATTGTAATACGAGGTTTGTTTTTTAATTAAGGTACATTTAATCATAAGTACACAACCAATTATGATTTTAAAAAAAGTAAACTTATTTTCAAGAAGTACAAACTTTACTCTATTTAACAGCATAATTGCCAAGTTTGTTGTAACACTTATCATACCTCTCAACTAATTTAAAGTAACCTCTGTATAAAAATTTAGATAAAACCAGGTATAAAATCAGGAATTTACTTCCGTTTTTATGTCGTCATCATCATTGTAACGTTTGCCACTGAGGTATTGCTTGAGGTGGAGAAACGTATAGTAATCAATCGGCGTAAGATAAGGACTGCATTGTGGGTGATCTAAAACGTCCCAGCCAAAACTCTCCAACAAATTACGGGTCTGACCAGCAGTGTGAGATCTTGCATTGTCATGAAGAAGGGCAATTTCATTTGTCAGTATGTCATGTTTTTTTTTTTTTTTTTTTTTTAATCACTCTGCGGAGCTTTCTGAGGGTAAGGCAGTATGTTGCTGCATTGATAGTGGCTCCTCAATTGCATGACGTCGACCAAAAAAACACTATGTTTATTCCCAAACACCGACGCCATGATTTTACGCTGGGAGAGAAGATGTTTGGCCTACAAATTTTCAGGGGAGTGTGTGTCTTTCCATTGCATGTTCTGTTGCCTCAACTTGAGCATGATATGCGAAACCCATGGTTCGTCTCCAGTTCAACCGGTTACCACTTCAGTGGCAACCATTAAAAAGATGACGAAGATTTAAAAACTGCAGTGAACTCTTGCTTATTGAAGCCGGCGGCAAGTTCTTATAAATACTTTATTTTAAAATTATTCGAGAGGTATGATAAGTGTGTCAAAAAACATGGTAATTCTGTTGAAAAACCAAGTAAAGTATAAACTTTCTGAAGATAAATTTACTTTTTTGAAATAATTTTTCGTTGTGTACTTGTATTCAAACAAACCTTAATTAAAAAAACACACCTCATATATTGTGGCACTTTTTAAATGGTAGGCTTTTATATGAGTGAAGGAAAATCTTATAAGACTTTCTCAAGTTTCAATCCTCGTGGTAATCTTCACGGTAATCCATCAGCCAATGCAGAAAAAGGTAGTTACATAGTTTGATTCTGGTATAAGGTTTATGCGTCTAACCAGGACACAAAAATTACAATAAACCCTTTTGGTGTTGGTAAAGTCTACTTTAGATTTACCAAATCCCTCATTGTAGTCCAAAAAAACTCATTCCAACTCTGTTACAACTACACATAAGACCTTTGCAATTAAGTAAGTTCGGCTTCATTTAGTCTAACATTTTTGTTGGAGTTGGTGCCTCTGGATTCAGTTGGATATTTGATTGAGTTGTGAAATCATGTGCTATCCCCTGCCTAGCTTGTCATTTTTGGGGATTATTAAGATGGGCGACTCGATTTTTTGGATTTTGGATATTTTTGTTCACCCCTGTTCTTTCCTGGGCCATGGATTCTTATGGGGGGGATGTCTTGAAGTAATTTTTTGCTTATGAAATTTATTGTGAAATAAAGAACTCAGAACTCGCGTACTGAAAGTATGTGATGTAGATCCTAACTTACAGTTGAAACAACTTTTTTAAACTAGCCCCCTGGGGAATAACTTACAGCTCTTACCACCAGACTCTGTGGGATTCTGTCTACCCTAAGACCTTACTACATGATCTTTGGACGATTTTTGAACAAATAGCTATCTCAAAATTTCTATCGGATGCATTTTTGGAAAATTAAACTTGGGGTGCAACTGCCCCCTGATAGCTTTGACCCATTAAAAGGGCACTAGAACATCTTATTTCCAATCAAATAAACCCCCTCTGGAGTTGTTAATACCATGCTTTCCATATAAACCTTAAATGTCCTCGGGGCATAACTCTCAACCCTTTTGACAAGAGTTGTGGGAGGGTTTTCATCCTCAAGACATAATTTCCAGATCTTACAGGTACGCTGAATAAAATGGCTATCTCAAACTTTGGTTAGATGTGTTTTGGGAACTGATGGGCTTTGTGGAGAGGGATTGTTGCCCTCCATTCACTTTTGACTATTAAAAAGGGCACTAGATCTTTCAATTTCCAATCGAACGAGCTTTTTTGAAGTTTCTGCGACAACAAATGGCCATCTCAAAATTTCTTTAAAAAATTGCTTCGGTATGAAGTGTCCTGCCTTAAGACCAAATTGGAAAAAAAAAAGTGAACAAAACATTTGGCCTATATCGCTCTTTACTTAAACAGCACTATTGCGCAACCTGTGATTCAACCTGCAAAATGAGGTTTGAATTGGTTGATTCATGCCGTAGGTACTAATTATTCTCTTAGAAAGGGACTAAGACTGTATATAATTTTGTATATGAGATGGGCGGCCCTTTTCTCAATCCCCTCCTTGGTGTAATATTTTCATAAAAAAAGCAACCTTTTGGAGAATCTCCTCCAGAAAATTATCCCAAAGTAAAACTCCTCTAAAAAATTCCCTTCTCTGAATAAAAATTTCTTATCCACTTCTAGATCATTGCGTTAGGATTAATATCAATTCAATTAAATGAAATTTCGAAATATTTACAGAATTAATTTTTCGGCAATAAAAGAGGAAGTTTTCGGAAACACCATCATCCAGGCTTGGTTTAAATGAAGAAAGACGAAGAATAAGTTCATCAGCTCCCCAGCACACACCCTTTTCTATATTTCAAACCCTTTTCTATGTTTAATCCTCATGGTATTCCTCAAGGTAATCCAATGCAGAAAAAGGTAATTTCATAGTTTGATTCTGGCTACGGCTTATGTGTCTAACCAGGACACACAAATTGCAAGAAGCCCTTTTGGTGTTGGTAAACTCTACTCTATGTTCAGAAAATCCCTCATAGTTGTCTCCAAAAACTTATTCCTCGTTTAACTTCGTTGCAACTATGCACTACACCTTCACAATTAGATAACCTAAGCTTGATAGGTTTCATATCATTTAAGCAGTTTAAGATCGTAACAAATATATATAAAACCTTCGTAAATAATAAAGATCTGCATTATTTAGTCAAAAATAAAGACTAAATAAATAGAACTTGTTTACTAATAAGCTTAGCTTTATATAGTAAATTAAATATAAGAAAAATAAGTTTCTTTAACTGAAAGTAAGGAGCAACAATATAACTTAAAACGAACAGAGTTTATTATGTATATAGGAGGAGGTTACTCCTCCTCAACATCAAACTCTTTACGCTAAAGTTTCAAAGTACAAAAAAAACTTCTTATTGTTCTAATTAAACGCACATTGTGTTTCACGATTCGTTCTCAAGCAATTGGGACAAAATCCAAACTTTTGCATCAATAGCAAGGTGTTGAAGAAAAATATTTTTCATACACGGAATAATTTCTGATCGTTTAAAGTTTTGATGTTGCCCCTTACTTACAGTTGAAAAAAATTGTTTTTTTTAATTCAATTTCTGACTTTTTTCCTAAATAGAACTGGAAATTTGGCTCCTCCTCCACGGAAAAATCCCTCTTACCCACATATATATTCTCTAGACAATTCAATCATGGCAAAAATTTACCCATGACAATTGCCCTTAAAATCTCCACGCGTAAAATCGAGTCGGTAAAGAGAAAGCAAGACAAGAAGAATTGCGTATACGAATTTTGCAAATTCCTTCAGTGTAAAATTTCCTCTGAAACTTCCTTCCCCAAAAAAGGCTTCCTCGTAGAAAATCCCCAAGCAAAAAATTTGCCTCTCTCCCCCTAAGAAATCTATGCATGCTTCCCAGTAACAAATAGCGCTGGCAAGCAATGAAATTTTTTTTTATAACTTAACGACATATGCGACAACAAAGTTGTTTTCGCCAATCATTTTTATTCAAAAATAGGATCTTCAGTTCATGAGGGTGCTAGAAATGATTCAAAAATTTGACATTTAAAGCCACAATGATGTATCTACTTTCTTCCTTGTTTCACATTATTAACACATCCCTCACAACAGGCACCTTCCCATATGCCTTGAAACAATCTAAAGTAATACCTCTGTTCGAATGAGGTTTGAAGTCAGATATGGGTAACTGGAGACCAATCGTAATATTGCCGTTGTTCTTCAAGATACTTGAGAATGTGTTCCGTCAACACCTTTGTAGTCATCTTACGAAGCATGGCCTGTTAAGTGAGGCACAGTTTGGTGTTCGGCGAGGCCACTCTACTAGTCATGCTGCTATTCACCTCGTTGATTTCGTAAATAATTGTCTGAAGTTGCAAAATGCCCCTAACAGTATTCTTTGATTCTACAAGTGAAAAAGTGACGTTGATTTAGAATTTTATTGCGGAGATTGGAATGTATATGTATGAAAGGATCATGCTTAAAATAGTTTGAAAGTTATTTAAATGGTAGGTTTATTAATGTTATGATTGATGATGTAACTTCTGTCCAAATTGCTGTAGCTTGTGGGGTCACACAAGGCTCGGTGCTTGGTCCTCTACTGTAATCGGTATATGTTGATACGATTATGTTTTATCTGCCAGGTTCTTGTCTCATCTAGTTTGTTGATGACACTGCATTAACATTTTCTAGTCGGTGTTTACATAGTTTGAATTTGAAGGCTAGTCGGGTTTCAAAGTTTTCATATTTTTACTAGTTTAAGCTTACTCTCTGTTAATATTGCAAAAATTAGTTTTATTTTATATTCAAGAGTAGGCGAGCCCAAGGAAATTGATGGAAAAATTCAGTATGTGAAGAAGCCAATGTTATTGAAACCAAAGTCACACAAGGAGTTCGAGCAATTCGATATTTGATCAATGTTTTACCATGAAAAATTTTATTATTTTTATATAATGCTTTAGTCCACCCATATATCTCATAGGGATGTGTGTTGTGGTCAGACAGAAATTTTATTGGACGATTTTGAAAAAAAAGACGAGGGAGACGGCCTAGTCACCCTCCTATCTTTTTGGTCACTTAAAGGGTGCTAGAACTTTTTATTTCTGTAAAAATGAGCCCTCTTTCAGTATTCCAGGACCACCAGGTTTATATGATCACCCCTGGGAAAAAATAACAACAAGCAAATAAACACGCATCCGTGAACTTTCTTCTGGCAAAACAATTCAAAATTACACGTTGCTGCAGGGTTCTCTGATGCGCTGAATCTGATTATGACATTTTTATTAAGATTTTGTGATTTTTATGCGTTGTTTGCCCCTTTTTCGAAAATCAGATAAATTTTCTCAGTCGTGTAGCCTTTGATGCGTATAACGAAACTTATATATTTGAGATGAGGAGCATAAGCCAATTCTTTTGATATTTACTTTCGAATTCCGATTTTAGAGTTTCAGTTACTATTGAGCCGGGTTGTTCAATTCATTACCACAAACAATTTGAACACCGTTCATCATCAAATGATGAGAATCTTTTTCTCATCATTTTTACCAGAATCTTTGGATCTTTTTGAAAATCGATCATAACATTGATGCCAATCCTCTAAAAGTATTGAAGCAACAGTTTTATTTGGATGTTTAATGGCTTGATTTTAAGTTCCTGATCATATCAACCTGCTTTCTGTAGACTCATCTTAGTAGTGCCAACACAAACTGCTGTAAATTTTCATCCAAATTAGCATTTTTCTTTCTATCATTGCAGAATCCGAAAGGCTAAAAGCATCAACATATTAATTAGAAAAGATTAAACTGGTCCTCTAATAAAACCCCCTGTCAACCCTTGTAGTCTCGACTATCATGAGAGAATTTTTGTTTTTCTACTGAATGAAAAGAGCAACATAAAAACTTAAAAGGCACAGAAATTAATGCGTATGTAAAGGGAGCATGCACTCTTTGGAATAAAGTTTTAAAGTTATTTGAAACAGGTCTCACTAAAATTCAACGGGACTTGTGTTTCAGAAAATCTTTCAGTGTGAAAAGCGAGCTTTGAGAAAAATATTTTCCCTCACATACGGAAAGTTTTTGATGTTGATCCTTACTTGAGATTAAACAAAAAAAAACAAGCTTTTTAAATGAAAGTAAGGAGCGACATTAAAACTTAAAACGAACAGAAATTACTCCGTATATGAAAGGGGCTTTTCGTCCTCAACGCCTCGCTCTTTACGCTAAAGTTTGACTCTCTGTTAACTCGACTTCTTAAAAATTTAAAAACTTTAAAGTAAAGAGCAAGGCGTCGAGGACGAAAAGCTCCTTTCATATACGGAGTAATTTCTGTTCGTTTTAATGTCGCTCCTTACTTTCATTTAAAAAAACTTGTTTTTTTTTGTTTAATTTCTGGACGTTTTTAAATTAATGCATTTTTTTATCTTGGCTCTCCGCGCATAAATAATTAAAACGAAATTTGCATATTAATTTTTTTGGGCTAAATGGGTTTTTCATAGTTATAATTGGAAGATTTTGAGAAAAAAAGAGCGAGAGAGGAGGCCTAGTTGCCCTCCAATTTTTTGATTACATAAAAAGGCAACTATAACTTTTAATTTTTTACTAACGTTTTCATAAGTAAAAATTATACGTAACTTAGGAATTAACTTACGTAGCGAACTTCTATATTCGTATGTTTTATTGCGTATATGAGGGAGGAAGTAAACCCCTCATATGCGTAATAATTTCTGTTCGTTTTAAGTATTAATGCTGCTCCTCACTTTCAGTAGAATAAACTTTTCATATTTTTTTTTAAATAATGCTAGAAAATCATGCGCCCCCTCCATTGAAAGTCTCTTCCCCATGAGAAGTTCCTCCATGGAAAGATCCTCCCACGTACCCCCCCCCTCAACTCTCCCCCCAAACCAAAAAATCCCCCTGAAAACGTCTGTACACTTCCCAGTAACCATTACTATATGTATACACAGGTCAAAGTTTGTAACTTGCAGCCCCTCCTACGGGGACTGCGGGGGAGTAAGTCGTCCCCAAAGACATAGTTATTAGGTTTTTCGACTATGGTGAGTAAAATGGCTATCTCAGAATTTTGATCCGGTGCCTTTGGGGAAAAAATGAGCGTGGGAGGGGGCCTAGGTGCCCTCCAATTTTTTTCACTTAATAGGGCACTAGAACTTTTAATTTCCGTTAGAATGAGCCCTTTCGCAACATTCTAGGACCACTGAGTCGATAAAATCAGCCCTGGGAAAAAAACAAATAAACACGTATCCGTGATTTGTCTTCTGGCAAAAAAATGCGAAATTCCACATTTTTGTCGATAAGGGCTTGAAACTTCTACAATAAGGTTCTCTGATACGCTGAATCTCATCTTGTGATTTTCGTTAAGATCGTATGACTTTTAGGGGGTATTTCCCCCTATTTTCTAAAATGAGGCAAATTTTCTCAGGCTCGTAACTTTTGAAGGGTAAGACTAATCTTGATGAACTTTAAGTATTTAAAATAAGCATTAAAATGCGATTCTTTTGATGTAACTATTGGCATCAAAATTCCATTTTTTAGAGTTTTGGTTACTAGTGAGCCGGGTCGCTCCTTACTACAGTTCGTTACCACGAACTGTGAAGATATTTTTTTATTATATAATTATCGACTATAATTCAAATTAAGCCAGGAATTACCCTCAAGTTTTAAATTTCTCAGAGAACCGTTCATCCCAATTGAAAATCAACCTTTTGACCGAAAATAATTCCTTGCATTTCAAAGTGGGAAAACTGCAAAATTAAAGTCCTTTTCCCTGGGGCTTTGTGGGTTATTGCCATCCCTAAAGATAAAGCTATGGAAATTTTTCAGCTCCACTTAATCACATATATATCTTAAGATTTTTATAGGGTGTTTTAAGGGGGATTGATGCGGGATGGGGTCTTAAAACCTCCAGTCTTTTGATCTCTCAAAAATGACTCAAATTGTTGGCTTTGTTACAATGAGTCATCTCCTGATATTCTAGGACTACTGGTCCAATGCAATCACCTTTGGGAAAAGAAAAGAAAATAGTAAACACTCATCCATGATCTTTCTTTTGGCTGAAAATATAAATTTCACATTTTTGGTAGCCTTGGACCTTGAAAATTGGACCTGGGACCTTGAAACCTTTAAAATACGATTTTTAGATTTGCTGAATCAAATGGCGTGATTTTCAAAAAAAATTACTAGACTTTTGGCGGATGTTTCTCCTTCTTTGAAAATCGGATGTTTTCAGGCTCGTAACTTTTAATAGAGAATATTTGTAATCGTTTATTTAAAAAACTATTGTAGTATTCAAAAAATGAATGCTAAATTATGCTATTTTTAAAATCAAAGTGAAATAGAAACAAGAGATAAGGTCTAACATTTGTTAACTGGGCTTACAAAATATGGTAGGAAGGAGTTTAAAAATCTCTTTGTACAGAACTTAACGGGTTGTAGTTTAAAACATTTTAGTTTAAATATTTAACATTCAGCTAAATGAATTTTAAATGTTTGAAATCAGCATGAAACCTTAATTTTTGATATATTGACAGTTATCGAAATCTTGTTTGTCATACGGGACTCCATTGGTGTCAATAAAGTTGGTAAACCGTTTACCTCGCATAATCCTATTTGACAAGTTTTATCTGACTGTAATACCTGACGTAAAACGCTAATTCGGCGCCACACGCTGTTAAAGTCATTTTTAAAAATAAAAGTCTCTCTCTCTCTCTCAACTTGGGTTGCTGTCGGTAAAAAGCTGAACTTTATTTAATGTTTTCAAGAAAGTCTGCAAATGTCAGCCAATAGCAGAATGCTTGTGGAAAATTTCAAAAAACAATATTATTCACAGTAACAACTTGGGTTGCTGTCGGTAAAAAGTTACATTTTCATCAAGATATTTTTTCACAGGATTTCTTCACATATCCTTTCGCTGTCAAGAAATCAAAACAGAACAAAATTTCTCTCCAGAGTTGTTAAAGTTCTTAAGTTAGAATTTTAAGCTCTAGGGCATTTTGAACCTAATTGAATGGATAAAAACCAATATATCTCTTTTCATTATTTTCTGAATTGGTGTCCACAAGACTTACAATCACTTAACAGAGCGTCACCAAATAGGAACACTCACTTGATAAGCAGACAACCCTCCTTTCTGAGTAGAAACCTTAGTGATAATCATAGTTTTAAAGACTTAGTTCTCTATGGACAGACCAAAACCTACATTAATCATTATTCACAATGTTTCAATCCAAGGGATATGCAAAAAAGAACTTTCAAAAAAGGTTAGAAAATATTAAAAGAAGAATAAAACAGACTTTAAATGGGTGTTAACTCAACCAGGCGTACACATACCAACTTACTTTAGACGATTATGAAGATTTCCAAAGTTCTTACGTTACAAAGTAAAGGTCCTTTTGAACCAGATTGTATGGATAAACAAATGTTACTCATTCCTATATTATGTGAATTGGTGTCCAAAAAACTTTATGATCACTTTAAAAGAACGTCGCCCAATTGGAACATTCACTTAATGAGTAGACATTCCCCCCTCCCTGAGCATAAATCTGAATCAAATGCTGAATCAAATTGCATGACAGAGAAAAAGTTCTTATCTTAGTGATAATCATGGTCTAAATAATCAAGTTCTAAATCTTAGTGATAATCATGGTTTTAAAGATTTACTTCTCTTAGGACAGACCGAAACCTGTATTAATAACTTAATAACCGAAACCTGTAATAATCACTTTAAAAGAACGTCGCCCAATTGGAACTTTCACTTAATGAGCAGACATCCCTCTTCCCTGAGCATAAATCCCTGAGTGATAATCCCTGAGTATATATCTGAGTGATAATCATGGTTTTAAAGATTTACTTCTCTTAGGACAGACCGAAACCTGTATTAATAACTTAATAACCGAAACCTGTAATAATCACTTTAAAAGAACGTCGCCTAATTGGAACATTCACTTAATGAGCAGACATCCCTCTTCCCTGAGCATAAATCCCTGAGTATATATCTGAGTGATAATCATGGTTTTAAAGATTTACTTCTCTTAGGAGAGACCGAAACCTGTATTAATAACTTAATAACCGAAACCTGTAATAATCACTTTAAAAGAACGTCGCCTAATTGGAACATTCACTTAATGAGCAGACATCCCTCTTCCCTGAGCATAAATCCCTGAGTGATAATCCCTGAGTATATATCTGAGTGATAATCATGGTTTTAAAGATTTACTTCTCTTAGGACAGACCGAAACCTGTATTAATAACTTAATAACCGAAACCTGTAATAATCACTTTAAAAGAACGTCGCCTAATTGGAACATTCACTTAATGAGCAGACATCCCTCTTCCCTGAGCATAAATCCCTGAGTATATATCTGAGTGATAATCATGGTTTTAAAGATTTACTTCTCTTAGGAGAGACCGAAACCTGTATTAATAATTATTTCAAATTGTTTCAGGAAATAAACTCAAAGAGAAAATGAATTAATTAATGAACTGATAAAACTATAAAAGAATGGCAAAATAAAGACGCAGAGTACAATAAGATCCAGCAAGACCACAGAAATTGTTATTGTAAAATATGAACTAGCATTTTTTCTAGGAATGATTTGTTATATGATTATTAAGATTTAATTCAGAAGAATATTCTATCTTGGATATATCTCACTTAAACAGGTTTCTCACCAGTGTGCACTCTTTGGTGCCTAATAAAACTGCTTGGATCAGAAAAATTCTTTACACATAGATCACACTTAAACGGTTTCTCACCAGTATGTACTCTTTGGTGCCTAATTAAATTGCTTGGCACAGAAAAAGTTTTCCCACATATATCACACTTAAACGGTTTCTCACCAGTATGTAGTCTTTGGTGGCTAATCAAACTGCTTGACTGAGAAAAAGTTTTCCCACATACATCACACTTAAACGGTTTCTCACCAGTATGTAGTCTTTGGTGGTTAATCAAACCGCTTGACTGAGAAAAACTTTTTTCACATAAATCGCACTTGAACGGTTTCTCTCCAGTGTGCACTCTTTGGTGCGTAATAAAACTGCTTGGATCAGAAAAATTCTTTACACATATATCACACTTAAACGGTTTCTCACCAGTATGTAGTCTTTGGTGCTTAATCAAACTGCTTGACTGAGAAAAAGTTTTCTCACATACATCACACTTAAAAGGTTTCTCACCAGTATGTAGTCTTTGGTGCTTAATCAAACTGCTTGACTGAGAAAAAGTTTTCTCACATACATCACACTTAAACGGTTTCTCACCAGTATGTAGTCTTTTGTGGTTAATCAAATTGCTTGACTGAGAAAAAGTTTTTTCACATATATTACATTTAAACGGTTTGTCCCCAGTGTGCACTCTTTGGTGCTGAGTCAAGTGGCTTGACTTAGAAAAGGTTTTTTCACACAAATCACATTTAAAGGGTTTTTCACCTGAATGTAGCCTTTCATGTACTTTCAGAGAGCTTGATTCGGAAAAGCATTTTTTACACATATCACACTTAAACGGTTTCTCACCAGTATGTACTCTTTGGTGCTTAATGAAAATACTTGACTGAGAAAAGCTCTTGTCACATACGTCACAAATGTATTGCTTTATCTTTACATGTGCCTTTTTCAGTCTTTTCAATGTTTTATGTTTTTTACTATGCAAGGAAGTATTCAAATATATCTTATGATTGTCCAAGTTTTTTGCTTCGGAATCCAATTCGAAGGAATTAAAAGAAACATTTGTTGAATGATTCTGAGTATCAGCAAGAGATGAACTTCCCTGTAGTTCTAACTCAGACCGGCTTGGGGAAAAATTACCATGTATAACTAAATGTTGATTCACATCACCAATATATTCACACAAACAAATAGGACATCTTCTTGTCTGTCCCATTTGGTGTTTCATAATATGAACTACAAAATTTCTGTATTCCCTAAATATTGCAGGGCAGATGTCACATTGTATTGGTGAAAGTTCTTCACACCCGGTGTTGATGTGAAGATTTAGCATAAAAAACGATTTTTCTGCTTTTCCACAGGTGGCACAACGCCAAATACCAGCTGTCAATTCATCAATAGCCTTCTCTGTCAGCTTCTTCACCTTCAAGATTGGTTTTGGGCCAAAGAGTTTTGGTTGATCCATACCATCAGAACTGCACACAGTCAAATGATTTATCTCTATAGTAAAAAAAAATTATTAACATTAAATAAGGTAAAAACGATTTAATAATTAGACATCACAGCAATTAAAATGAAAGTTGAAAATTTTATAACTGTTACCTGTTTGGGATCTACACTGCCTACCACTTTCGAATGAAACAAAAATGAAAGAAAAAAACTTGAAATTAGTTTCACTCAATAGATGATCATATAAAAAATCTGTTTCAGATTTCAAACTTGAGTCATACGGGATAAAAAAAAAAAAATTTTTCACTAGAAAAATTAATTTAAAAGCAACAATCCATGGAGGTCATTGTATCAATAAATTCGTAAACATCAGAAAATAATTATGTAGTTCTGAAAATTAGGATCTACAGGGATAACTGCCCCCCTTGTCCCCTTTTATCATGATTTCTGAACAAACTTAGATGTAAACACAATTGATGTTCAGCTTTCGTTTTTAGCCTAAAAAATTTTTTTTGTAGACTAAATGTTTTATTTTTTTACGTTAATGGTTTTCACTTATTTAGAAATTCCTTTAAGGAACCTTTTGGAACCTAAAATTCCTTTTAGAAATTTCCTTTAAGCAACTTTTCAAACATTGCTATCAGCATGATGATGGATGTCTAGAAGACCATAAAAGAGAGACGACTGTTCACAAGCAAATTCTAAGCACTGTCTAAAAGCACACAAAAAATGGCTTTAGAAAATATGCATTTTGTTTTTAGCTATTGATAAGTCCTTTGGTCAGTTTGCTACAAATATTTTTCTAGAACTGTAAATTTTTGACAAAAAACTTATCTAAAATCACACTTACAACAGGAACCTAATATAGTTTTACTTGGTTTTTACACGATCATAGGCGATCGAGGCCCTTAAACTTAGTCTTTAGAATTGGTGACTCAGTTTTGTCACAGACCTTTTGAAATATCCTCCATGGCTTCGTTTATTTTGATTCAATAAAAGTTGTCTTTATCTTACAGCACTTCCCCCTCTTGAAAATTTCATTTATTTCGAGAACTTTCACTTTACACATCTGTGGAATAACGAAATTCGATTAACAAACGTATAAGTTTGAATGAGAGCTTCTTGGAGAGTGTACTTTTTTTTTCTGAATCAGCAAAACTTGCCTAACGAAACTTCAAGTACAAATTTAAGTTAAACTCCACCTCGAAGTTAATTCGATGAAATCAAGCAAGAACTGGGGTTCATCATTCTGAAGACCAGAAGATATATTTAGAAAAACTATCATCTGGATTTTGCATTGGTTAACACAATTTTGGCAGAACCAAAAGTTAAATTGCATGTTGACGTAGAGCCCCATCGTAGGAGGATTCTCTACAAAACAACTGCGGCAGAGCGTAAGATCCAGATATATGGACAAGGGCCTCAGCAGAGGCCTGCTGTGACCCTGTAGGGTTACTCGCAGGCCTGGGGACCTTGTTGCCAAGTCAATTTTCACTTGAGGACGACAAAGAGTTCGCACCAGATTCTGGTTAATGGATAATTGTTATGGGCTTTGTCTGTTTTGTGTGTGTTTTGAGAGTTGACGTCACTTTAAATAATAAGATAAACCAAAATTGACGAATATTTACAGGCTTTTAGCACTAAGCCTGACTTAGGAGTTTCTTTCGAATTCTCAGTTTTTCAAATTAATGTCAATTCTTTTCTTAGGAGCAAACGCACAAAAACGCACCCTGGGGGGTCCATAATAGAAACTGGGGCACCCTGGCTTGGGGCCCGTGAATACAAGGAGAAGAAGAAGGCCCCTCTAATGTATACTCAGCACTGCCGACTGGTGTAGGGACGCGTGCCGTGAGTTACATACCTTCTCCCAGCAATGCAACGACAAAGCATTCCCACGCCATTATGACTAATAGATTATTCTTAAGGGCATGGTCTGTTTTGGTGGGTGTTTTCGGGATAAAAACCTCTTCCCAATTAATTATCTACTATGGGTTGTATTTACAGCTAACAGTCTTGATTACGTCATTGTAAACCAAAGACTTATCTTTATACGGTATACCAGACAAATACTATCTTAATGAGAATAACACTTATTCCTATGTAAGAGAATAACATTAATTGAGTTAACGTAGGAAATACGTCTCTTCGTATTAATCATCAGCATAATCTATGTCCTGGAATGTTATACTTTCGTATTAAAGCTACAAAATTGCTATTTTTGTATTAAATCTCTAGTTAAGTAGGGTTGTGTTCTATCTCCATTTATATGGATCATTTTGATGGACTTTGTCTTGGACTGATGGACTGATCAAATTTTTTTGTGAGTGTTATTGAAGGTACAAATTATTTTTGTCATGACATGCTAATGCTAGCTCCGGTTATTGTAGTAAATAAATAGATTCTTTTCTAAAGGAAGAACACGAAATAAAATGGGGAAGTACAACTTTCCAGTACACAGATGATTATGCCTAAGATTGAAACATCCTAAATGAAAATGTGAGCAAATGAATGAGCTTTTAAAGATTTCGAGAGTTCAGAGTACTAGAATAGGTTTCAAAATTAATGTTAAGAAGACTAAGACTATAAGGCTAAGAATAAGTAAAAAAAAAAGAAAAAAAAGGTGATTTCTGGTAACAAAAAGATCAGTGAAGTGGACAGGTTCACTTACCTTGGTAGTATCATTAGTGAAGACGGTGGGTACCTTGAAGATATTAAAACTAGAATAACCAGGGCTCAGGATGTTTTTCACAGCTGCGGTTTTTCACAGCTCACAGTTTGTACGCATAGGAAGAGAAGTCTGCAAACCCAGATTAGAATATTGGAAGGTACACTGAGGACGTAGTCAAATATGGTTCTAAAGCATGGGTGCTCCAAAAAAACGGAGAACGATTTGCTTGATGTTTACCAGAGAAATTGCCTACAGATTGTTTTGAGTACCCGACTGACTGATTAAAATTCAAACGATAAGCTGCACGAAAAGGGTGGTTCAACCCCGCTTCCTAGGGCTATAATTGAGAGAAAGGTTGATATGGCTAGGGCACGATCTGCGGATGAAGGATGAGAGATTGCCAAAGATTGTTCTTTCCGGTCAAATGTCTAGGGTTAAACGGAAAGCAGCTCGTCCACGATTGGGGTGAAAGGACCTCATAAAGAAAGATTTAAGGGAAATGGGAGCGTCCTGGGAGTATGCAAAGAGGGAGTCTTAGAACAAATTAGGATGGAGGAGGAGCGCATGTAGCTGTGTTGACCTCGCGCGTTTTGGTGCTACGATGAGTCGGTCGTGGTACTAGTAACAGTACTTAACTCTGGAAAAGAATAATCAGCCATATTCCCACGTAACGGAAGTCATGTTGCTTTAAAAATTAACAGTAGTTACTTAAAAAAGAAGTTTTTAAGTAACTAGTATAAAAAGAAGTTTAGTTACTTTTAATGATAAGAGTCTCACGAAAAAATGTCCAATAATTTTTTTGTACTTAAGGTTTAAGTAATTTTGATGTGCTACCTTATCATTCGAAATGCAAGCAGAGCCTGGCAAAGACTTTTGGTAATACTATTTAAACGCTTTAAAAACGTTAAACATATAATGTGACACATTAAAAACATCTTATGTAATGCTCTTTCCTTTATTCAGATATTCCTTATGGTCCTTATCCTAGGACAATAGATCCTAGATATCCCTTATGGTCACTATCCCTTTGTCAAGCAAATATAATAAAATTCGCCCTTTCTTGGATCTCTGCAAGTTTTGGTAGGGTAATTTCTCAGCAGGACTTTTTGACTAGAAATTCATTAAATAATGTTTTTAATTCCGTAGCTCTACCTCAAGCTCTTCTATATTTAGCATGGCTAACATATTTTAGTTATTTTAATCGTTCAAATATTAATACAGCTATTTTTTGTTTTTTGTTTTTTATGTCGACTTTCAAAATTTCATTCTACGTCATCAGTGACAAAACAATATGATATGAGTGATCCCATTATGATAATGAATAAGAAGCAACAAAAATTTAATTTGCTAGGGCCATTTATTTCCCATAGCCCGACTATGAAACTTTTAAGTTATTGAAACTAGACTATTTTCATTCTTTAGTCTGTTGGTATTATT
The DNA here is from genome assembly GCF_032884065.1 of Artemia franciscana. Lineage (NCBI taxonomy): Eukaryota > Metazoa > Arthropoda > Branchiopoda > Anostraca > Artemiidae > Artemia > Artemia franciscana. The sequence goes on from NC_088876.1 coordinate 1,088,433, forward strand.
TTTTAATTTCCAATATTTTTTCCATTTTTCCAACCATTTTTTTTCATTTTTTTTTAGATTTGCTGCTTGTTTATGTTAAAATTTACGATGTTATTAATGAAATGTAACTAAGAATTCCTAGTGCAATATAATTTGGTTATATTGGCCAGTATTTATATTTTTTTATTGTTTTATATTTATATGATCAGTTTGTTCATTTTTTTTTTTCTTTATACTCTCCACTTTAGGAGATTAATAAAATGCTTAATTTGAATTATGTTATGCTGTTTATATTGTTTGATATGTATGTTGCTGTTATGCTTGTCCAATTTACAAAAACTTTTATGTTTGACAAAATATTTCCTTTTTCATACTAAGTTCACAACACTACTAGTTTCAACAATACCTTCGTCATTGCTGTCCAGATTTTGAGAGTCTGATTCTGATGTTAAATTGGTTATTCTGGATGCAGCACCCCCAGATAGCAGTTGATACCCAGATGATAGAATTGAAATAGAAGGTTCTCTCATCGTTTCAGTTTCATCTGATGAAGTATCTCCAGCTTTAACAAAAAAAATTAGACAGAAACATTAGAGACAGAAAATAATAAAAGTAGGATTAAATATTGTCAATAATTTAAGGTATAATTTAAAGGTATAATGGTAAATTATCAGTGATTCTACCTTTGGCTAATTAAAAAAAAAGCCATTAGGGCTCTATAATTTCACAGGCATCAATTTACAATTGCAAATTACGATTTACAACTGAGTTAACAACTTCATCAATGCTATTCTGTAGTTTCTAAGATGCTCTTGAAAAATTTACTGAGGTATTCTTGAACTAATAAAAACGCCCATATTCACAGTGGCGAAGGAACCTTTGCACTAAAATCCCACGCATTTATAAATGCGTGAATTAACCTCATAAAAGCAGGGATGAGGTTACAAGTTCTTTTTTTATTTACGGTAAAGGATAATTTTGAATCTGATCTGGTTTTGCTAATGTGCTGTTTCCTATTCTAGGGACTTAGACTTCATTATCTTCTCTTTTCCATGTAATTAATCAAATATTGCAATGTCCCTATAAATTTCTTTTTAAAGGTAAGTTTTCAAAGAAAGTTATAGAACATCAGACTGGGATGAAAGTAGATATATGATTAATGAAAAGGGTGTAAAAAATCTATATTTGTCACTTAAGATGTTTGTCAGCAGAAAATAGTTGGTTATAATTTACAATTTTATCTAAAATTTACAATTTCATTAAGCTATGGATGGTTTAACTCTTCATTATGGGCTCGACCAAGCTCAACTGTTACATGATTAGCTGTGCTATACCTTATAGCGATGTACAGTAATTTTATTTTGAAAATAATAATAAGAATACAAAACCGAGTAAGCGCAGCTTTCTTAAAGTTAAAGAACCGTAATAAGCCAATGACCAGCACAATGAAAGTTACACAATATTTCAATCTTAAAACGACTGAAATTACAATCAATGAAACAAGTAAAGAGGAGACCCGAAACAAATAGGAAATGCATAAATCTCAAAAGCCATCAAAAGGCCAGACTATCATTTGTGCTTAGGTGGCAACGTTTCTTTTTGTGTGTGATGTGTTATTATTTTTCATTACACCAACTAAACATAGCAATAAAAATAATATACAAAGCTTTTTCATGTTTAACAAATATTATGCTTAAAATATACTCAAGTAAATTTTATTTTTTTAACTTTTTTTTTTATTTTGGAAAATTAATTTTAGTTTGTTTGGGGAAATATATCTGCCAACATTTAATTTTTAAGTTTTATGTTTGCTCATTACAAATAAACATAAGATTCAAATTACCCCCCTTTCTTTGATTGCCCTTCCAAGTTCCTACAGCATCCACTACTCATTGGTGTTAAAAGCGAAGTTGTCGTCATAAGCAGACTCTTTTCAGTTTAATAAATTACCAGGTTTCCATGCCTTATACCTGACTATTTTAGAAAATGATGGGAATTAAGCTGTTTAATTTTTGTGAACATGGAACTTCAGAGTTGAACAAATAATAAAACCTGATAAATGATTGTATAGCGTCCATGATGTCCTGGGATGAAAGTAAATTGATGGTGTTAGTTCCAAGTTTGTGACTCAGGCCATGTGGAATCGCAGTTTTGGAGGTGTATTCTCTATCAGTGGCCTTGTGCAGAAGTGCGGGAGGTGGTTAAGCATGCGGTATAAAGCTTTGAATATGTTTTTGTAAGTACAAAATCCTTCCAGTGTATTTGGCTAACTAACACAAAAACCATAAGCTTTAGTAGCTAGGGCTAACGATGGAAAAGCCCTAAAACCTTTCGTAGTCTTAATATACTTCAAAAGTGAGCTTCCACTTTCTTTTCTTGGAGAGTGCAACCCTTGGTCTATACCACCTGGTTATGCCGCTGCCATTACTACGTTGAAGAAGAATGACTTAGGAGTCTGTAGAAAAACTTCATGTTCTGCTATTTTATATTATAGAATATCTTAAAAATCTTTTTTTTTCTACTGAAAACACTATGATGAGAAAAATCTCAAAGCTCATGTGCAAGACATTATTTTAAGTAGTGTTATTTTTTGCATCATTTTTTTCAACTGATATTACTATTTTGGACATAACGGAAAAATATTGTCCACTTCTGCCACACAAAAATTATCTTCCTCTCTGACTTACTCTTATAAATGCTGGACATTCTTTTGTAACTGAAAATTTATAATCACAATTTAAACTTTTGTTTACTTGGCTTTTGTTTAAACTGGGTTTTTCTTGAGTTGTTTATGGAAATTTCTAAATACGGTAGCATAATCCCTTTAAAGATTTCAAACACCATAAGTACAGCGTTGATTTGCATAAAAATTCTGTCTTTCCTTTTAAAACAGAGGTCTATTTTAGGGTAATATTTGACACTGAGTGAGTTGTTTTGTGTTTAACTCTTGTTTTGCTTTGATGTGTTTTCCGAAAATTCAGAATCCAAACTGAGTCTTACTATAAACTGTTATTAATACTATTCGAAAGCTTTATATAATAATATATTTTCTGCTGGATTTACAAAAAAAGAAATAAAACAAGCGGAGTACAAAAGAAACATAATCATCTACAAGTACAAAACCTTTACACTACAATACTTAATACTACAGTACAAGACGACATTAATGTTCAATATTTTTTTTGTAGAAATAAGACAAATTCTTTGAAAAAAACTAACTATTTTTATACAAAAAGTTACAAATTTGAGAATTTGCAGGAATTGTTGTCTATAGTCCATTGCATAGTTTCAAGTTATTTTTTTTTTCATCTCGATTTGGCTTCAGCCGTTTCAAATCTTAAGATGATGAAGACCTAGCAAAGTCAAATTTATTCTATTTGATTATATAAAAACCAAATGCTTGAGATGTACCTTCACTGTTAAAACATGTGGAACCCAATTCCTGAGTGTCAGGTTCAAGTTTACATGGTCCTGAAAAAGAGCAAAAAGTATCCACAGGAACATCTTCCCTTTTAGGAGACAAAAGGTGGTCTGGAAAGTCAAAAAGCTCCTCATGGTCATTTGGCAAAGCCTCCTCAACTTCTGAAAGAAAGTCAATAAATAACAGTTCAACTTCAAACACATTCAACAGAAAAGCTTACAAAACGAGCCCAGCTGCTTCCCCCTTTTCAACACAGTGTCCACGAGAATAAATAATGACCCTTAAAAAGACAGAAATTAAACTATCATTGGCAAATAGCCAACACAAAATGTCTAGATTTAGAGTTGAAAAAGAGTCCTTAAAATTCTTCCACAGGTTATGCAGTTGATATGCTAATGAGTTGGCTAATCATCTAGCATAAAAAAAAGCCACCAAATGGTTGGTGGTAATGTTGATTTTTCCTTTGAATGCTAATTCCAGTTTCCTTTAGCGTCAAATAACAAAACTGTTCAATCAAATCTATTTTTACATCTTTTATTCATTTTGTTTCAGATTCCATACTGGTGAAACGTTTTTGGAAAACATATGCATTTGCACAAGAAAAAATAGATACCCCACTTCCTTTTTGACAGAAACATTGAAATACTAAAGCTAATAATTGAAATATTTTCCCTTTGACTACTAACGAAATAACAGATGTTGTTGTTGTTGTTGTTTGGGGTTTGACGCGTTCGACCAATAGGTCATATGCGTTCGTATCACTCAGTTGTTCTATGCCTTCTATAATCACTAGCTTGCTTGGGTGTCACTTCAGTCAGTATTCACTGAACCAGAACAGTATCGCTTGACTTCCTAATGGAGGGGGGTTATTTGCCTGCAGCAACTGCCTGCGTTGAAAAACGGGAATCAAAATACTGCAACTATGCATTGTCAAACAGCAATTAAAATGCATGTACAACACAATAATAAAAAGTAATACAATTTTTACACATTATAACCAATATCAATACAACCAAATGCCGATAAAATATATCTAAAATGAAAAATAGGGCAATTCTAAAAATCCTATTAAAAAAAAAAAAAAAAAAAAAAAAAAAAAAAAAAAAAAAAAAAAAAAAAAAAAAAAAAAAAAAAAAAAAAAAATTATAGGGAATGAACCAAACCAGTAGTCTTAACAAATCTACCTAATAGGTTTGTGCTTAGTTTTTTAGCCCAAGGAGGAGACGTGTGATGTCCCAGAACAGAACGCATTGTGAATGCACTAAATGCCTTCTCACAGCAATTTCTTAGTACTTCTCTCTCTTTTTCATATTTTCTACAGTTAAAGATTATGTGACGTATATCTTCATACACTCCACAAGTGTCACAGTTGGGGGATGGAGCCATTTTCCACTGGAATAGTGTTGATTTTGTCTTTGCATGGCCACATCTAAGACGAAATAGGCAGGTAGAAAGGATGCGAGAAGTGAGGTACATTTCTTTTGAAGGCTGCTTATAATCATAGAGATCGAGGAGCTGAGTATGAGAAGAATGGAGCCAGGCCTCTTCTTCTTCAAAAATTTTTGAGCTAATTGAAGAAAGAAATTCAGAACCAGTGATAGGGGTTTGGGTGATCAGGCCTAGTTGGGAGGCTTGTTTTGCAGCCTGATCTGCTAGTTCGTTTCCTGTTATACCACAGTGTGCTGGGACCCATATGAATAGAACAGATATACCCTTTTTTGCAAGTTGAGTAACCAAATTTTCAATCTCAATGGCAACATTTCTTGCTTGGTGTTGCTGGTGTGAGAGGTAATCCAGAGCTGGCTGAAAGTGAATCAGAGCAGACAATATACTTCTGATGTTTGCTCTCTGTTTGGCTTGATATGGCTTGAAGTGAAAACTTAATTGCCATAAGCTCTGCAGAGAAAATTGTCAGGTTAGGGGGTAAACGGTATGAAAGAGACAGGCTCTGGGAGGGTTGATTACATTTGATTACATTGATTACAATTGGTGGCAATGCTGCTTTTTCCTTTGAATGCTAGTCCCAGCTTTCTTTAGAGACAAACAAAAAAAAATTGTTCAACTGATTCTATTTTTGAATCTTTCACTCATTTTGTTTCAGATTCAATAGTAGTTAAATGATTGTGGAAAACATATGCACACACAAGAGAGAAAGTAGGTACACCACTACCTGTTTGACAGACATATTGAAACAGGTATAGCTCATAATTGAAATATTTCCCCCTTCCAATTCTAATGAAAAAACAGAAAGATTGTCACCAATTATACCAATCGTTTTAGAACCCTCCCTCCCCCCCTCCCGAAAAAAATCTTCCTTTTAACTAGTGTAATATTCCGATCTCTTTCTATTCTAGGTGACCTGGGTTTCTACTTATCCATAATAAACGTTGAAACTTTCTACATGGTGTCAGGCAGACTTTGAAAAAAAAAAAAGAAAACAGAAAAACAACGACATGGGAACCAACGTACATTACCCCGCAATAAACTGGACAAGTGACAACCTTAAAGAGGCATGGACAAGATTCAAGAACCATGCAAGCCTAGTGTTCTAAGGACCCCTCAGTGGAAAGACAGACAAGTTCCAAGGTGCCTATCTACTAATATGGATGGGAAACAAAGGGCGAGACATCTTTAGCACCTTAACAACTGCAGCAGATGAAAAAGACAAGATTGAAGTATACTTGAACAAATTTAGTAAATATTTCAATCCTCAATGTAATACAGTTTTCTCAAGGTACCTCTTTCACAAACCTGTTTTTGATACCCCACTTCCCAATAAATGTGATCAACGTGATGGTCAACCTGTGCTCCCACAAGACTTAAACAAGGCTATCAAAAGACCCCACCACCCAATACCCACATTTGATAAAGCAATATTGAAACATTCTGCTGCTAAGTTCTTTGCAATGTTGGATGTCCACCTTGGATACTGGACTCACATCCTTGATGAGGATTTACCTCAATTAACAATGTTAACATACAATATGGTCAATACAAGTTCAAAAACATGCCGTTTGGTCTGATCTGAAAACAGGACGAATTCCAGAGATGCATGGAAGAGGCATTTGAGGGTACCAAAGGGTTATCTGTCAGAGTTAATGACATCATCTTATCAGGAAAAACCATAGAAGAGCTTGACGCCAATGTCCGCAGCGCGCTAATCCAGGCACGAGGGAAAAGCTGTCAAGTTCAAGCCAGAGAAATGTGAGTTTGGACGCAAAAACACACCATACTTGGGTCACAAAATATCAGAAAATGGCATCCACCCAGATCCACGAAAGGTCAGTGCACTAAAAGAAATGAGGCCCCCATCTACCAAAGACGAACTCCAAACTGTACTAGGAATGATGAACTACCTTGCAGAGTATATCTCCAACATGTCACTACTAAACCAGCCAATACGTGATCTTGCAAAACAGCAACAGCGTAATTGGGAGCACCAATATGACATAGCCTTTACCAACATCAAAGAATTCGTCTGCAGTTCCCTTGCATCGTTTGGTCCAACAGCAGGGAACAATGAGCTACAAGTTCATGCTTCGAAGTTTGGCCTAGGAGCCACTCTCATTCAAAATCAGAAACCTGTTTCTTTCACACCATGTGCACTGAATGATACCAAACAGAATTATTTGCAAATAGAAAAAGAACTTTATGCCATTCATTTTGGATGCATGCACTATCATCAATCCCTCTATGGCCAGAAATTCAGGGTGGTATCTGATCACAAGCTTCTCAAAGTAGTCCTGAATCAACCTATGTCAAAGTCTTCACCAATACTTCAATGAATGTTACTGAGAACCCAACCATACAACTTCACAGTAACATTCTGCCCAGGCAAAGAAATCCCCGTTGCCAATGCCCTGTCGCACCTGTATCTTCCTGAAGAGGAAACAGCTATGCAAAAGGAGATTGAATCATACATACACTCAGTGATGTTGCTACTACCAATCAGCAACTGCAGACTTAAAAAGCTCATTCAAGAGACAACAACAAACGCTCAAATGATTGTGCTTGCTAAGATATTTCAAAACAGTTGGCTGGAAGCCAAAAGACCTCTCTCACCAATCATCAGCTCATTCTGGAATGTCAGACATGACCAAACAATCATAGACAATATCATACTAAAAGGAGATCGCCTAGTCATACCAAAGAGCTCCCGCAAGGAAATCCTCAACTGCATACATGCATCCCATTTGAGCATCAAAAAGATTAAGCAGCAAGCTTGCTCAGTCGTTTTTTGGCTAGGAATGACATAAGACATTGAAGAGCATATCAGACACTGCTATGCATGCACCAGATACCAAAATTCAAACCAGAGAGAACTCTTAATGCCACATGATATCCCTCACTTAACATGGGAAAAAATTGGGTGTGACATCTTCTACAAAAAGGGAGAATATTGCCTCATTACCATTGACTATTACAGTCGCTTCTTTAAAGTCAACAGATTAGGATGCAATGCATACGCGCATTAAGTCATACACTACCTGAAGAAAACTTAGCATGCTACAGGATTCCCTGTGCTCATTGCTGACAATGGCCCACAATTCAAATCATCACTCTTTCAAAAATTTTTATTAGAAAGGGAAACATCACAAACCACATCATCACCGAATTTCCCTCAGTCAAACAGATTGGCAGAAAAGTCTGTACAAATGGCCAAGGATATACTTATCAAAACTGATATGGCTGGAAACAACTTTGGATTAGCACTGTTAGAGTATAGGAATACACCAGTTGATGGATTAGCCTCCCCATCCCAATTGCTAATGAGCAGAAACCTGAGAGCAATAGTTTTGTGCACAAAAGAACTACTTGTACCAAAGATCATTTACTGCAATCTAGTTCAAAGAAATCAGATTAAACAACAGTCATGCCTGATCAAGTATCATGACCAAACACACAAAAGAACAGAAGTCACAAAAAATCGGTTGACGAGTCCAGACACAATTCCATGGTAACTATGGGAAATTGGCATTATCAAAAGAGCCAACATAAATCCAAGATTGTACATAGTCAAGACTGATGAAGGGGCAACCTATAGAAGAAACAGGCGTCACATAAAGATTCTATGTCACCAGCTCTGAGATTACCCCATACCAAGAGACATCAAAAGCACCGCCAAGTCCATCTAGAACAACTCTTACCTCATCCCACAAAACACCAAATCAAAACCATCTGCAGCCAGTTAGTCACAATCACAGCCCAGTATTTCACACACCAGTACCTATCTCAAGCACCAGTTGCTTGATCCCAACAAAACACCAAATTGCCCCCTACATAACCTTTACCGGTTTCTCAGTGAAGTCAGTCCAAAGGCTCAACCTATATAGTAAATCAATCTCCAGAGTAAATTGAAGGAGCAAGAGGAGTTGTATCCCCCCCCAAAAAAAAAGAAAGTGTAAAGTAAAAGTAGAATGGTGTCTATAAATATTAGTTCAGCCAGAAAAGCAAGCGTAATGCTTTCTCTGGAAAGCATCGTTGTAAATTGTGTTGCATTAAAATGTGATAAGGTTTACTATTTTGTACCAGGTCACTGGTTTGGAAAGGCAAAGATGTAATATTCTGTTCTCTTTATATTCTAGGTGACCTGGGTTTCTACTTATCCATAATAAACATTGGAAATGTCTACACAAGGGTCTCAATTGACTGCAAATATGGCCTAGAGGCAAACTTGCAATTTTAAGACACAACACACATGCAAATCAGACTACTTGAGGTCAACCTATCATTACATTCAACAGGGCTTAAATCTCAGAACAAGTCTTGATTAAAATCAACAACAAACCCCTGTGATGAAAAACATTAATTACAATAAACATAAAGACCATGTTTCCTGGAAAATAAGACATGGAATATCTTTGGTAGGCTATCTATTAGATAATTACTTAGCTATACTGAACAAATACCAGATATTTCTGAAAAAAACAAGCATTGTTTGGTACACAAGTGAATATGTGCAGGGTGGGAGAAGTTGTCTAAATCTACTTTAAAAAAAAAACTAGAAAAATCAATTTTTTTTTCACTCCTCCTACTTGAAATATACTAACTGTAATATATAAAACTAGCAACACCTGAACAGCTCTTGATAATAAGTTTGGGCTCTTGAAAATAAAAACTTGACAGAATTTGGACAAATTGAAAAGACTGATGAAATTATATGCTTTTTGCCAAGGAAATAATAGGAAATAATCAATAAAAATTGGCAGGAAAAGGACAAGGAAACAATAATAAATATTTCAAGATAAAAACCAACAGCTTGTAGGTTAGGTACGAAGAGAGGTAACTGAAAAAAGAAGATTGCTTGGTGTTCCCTCTTTAATCAACAACATTTACCTTATCATAAACTCCTTTTCTTTTTCTTGGTTTATTTACAAATCACAGGAAACAAACAAACATCAAGTAATGTTGTGAAAAAGTTTGTTAAAAAAGTAATTTTATGAAAAAGATTGTAGGTAATTAGGTTTTTAAAAAAAATCCTTATTACAAGAGACAAAAAAACTAAACCTTATAACTAATTTATAATTGTATCATTATAGATGAAACTAGTCCTTATTATTAATAGATAATTCTTGTGGCTGCTGCAAGAAATGGACTTCAATAGGAATGATTTTTCTTATTGCTTTCTAATTTTTCTTATTGTTAATGTCTGCAAACAGGAAATAGAAAGAGAAAAACTTTCAAATTGAAGACTTGTCTCTTCAAAGGAAAAATATAGCTAATAATTTACTCTTGAGTAGCAAAATAGCACTTTCATTACCTAGCTTTTATGCAATTGAATATTGTATCTTTTTTGTTATTTTTACTGTGGAGAACTTTAGAAGCAAGAAGAAAACGAGAAAATGATTTGCTAAAGAAAAACAGCTTTCTTTTTAGTTTGTTACCAAATATTTATTAGATAACTTACCATTTTTAACATCAGTAGTCTCAGGAATGGTGACATGCTCAGTCATGTTTGGAATATGAGGCACATCCATAATATTATCTCTGAAATATGTTAATATCAGCTATAAAACATATAATACTATCAACAACACTTGGAAATGGCATTCCAGTTTTAAATTCTTCCCACAAAATGGGCAGATTGTTATGTATTCATTGTTATAGATTTTCAAACTGGTATTTTTTCCCCCATTTTTCACAACTTTCTGAAAATATTTTTTTTCTTTTATTTTTTAGTGACTTTTTTTAAGCACCCAGAATTTTGTTATAGTAATGCAAATATGATAAAATTATAGAATACAGGCTTTTATTACCTTGAAAAAGCAGCCCTTTCACAATCATATTTAAAGCCCAAAATAGGACCTGGAAAGATGCACAACAGTTTAGCTGCAAACCTTGTCTTGAGTCAAATTCAATCAAAATTACATTGGTGAAAGGTTTACTGATGGTTTTAGAAAACTAAAAAAATTTAAAGCACCTTAAAAAATTATTTATTGCTTATTTCAATTCAAATCATAGAACCAAGATGAAATGATCATTCTACAGAAGATCTAAAGATGTAATCTATTGCTTCCTTCAAATCAAAGAATCAATATGATAAAAATTAATATTATACAGATGGTCTAAAGATGCAGCATATGCATGTCCCTGGGTGTAGAAAATTTCGTTATACTTGTGGCAAATTTGTTCACTTTATTTACTAATATGAAGAAATACTATTACTCCAATTGTAGCACACAACTATAAGAGAACAAGGGCCAAGAGCTCATTTGGCACTTGCAACAAAGTTGGAACCTAAAATTGGACTTGGTACTAGAGTTATTGACTTTGCTGTTTGCCCAGAAGCACTGAACTTGTCAAAGCACTGGAAATCCCCTCCCCAAAGAGATCAGATCTGGTCTGGGTGTGTCAATCATGTATCTAGAACTTGTGCTTATTCTTCCCATCAAGGTTCATCCTGATCTCCCAACTCTAAACATTTTCCAAGATTTTGACTCCCCTCACTCCCAGATCCAATCTGAATAATCAATGGAGCATCTTAGACATGGGATCTTTCTATATATCAAGTTTCATTAAGATCTGATCACCCATTTGTAAGATAAACATGCATCAATTTTCACAATTTCCCTTCCCTCCAGCCCCCCCCCCCAAGATAGTTGAATTGGGAAAACAAATGTCATCAAGTCAATTTGTGCAGGTCCCAGATATGCATACGGATTTTCATCATCCTAGCATGTCCAGAAGCACCAAACATGCTTAAGCACTGGAATCCCCCCCCCCCCCCCCTAAAGAGAGTGGATACAGGCTGGTTATTTCAATCATGTATCTAGGACTCATGCTTATTCTTCTCACCAGGTTTCATCCCAATCTCTCCACTCTAAGCATTTTCCAAGATTTCCAATTTACCCCTTCCATCCCCCCAATATCACCAGAACCAATCAGGATCTAAACTAAGAGCTATGAGACAAAAGGTCCTTCTAAATAACAAATTTCATTAAGATCCAATCACCAGTTTGTAAGTTAAAAATACCTCATTTTTTCTAATTTTTCCAAATTAACCATACATCCACTCCTCCTCAGATGGTTGAATTGGGGAAGCAACTATTTTTTATTTAATCTGGTCCAACAAGACACACATAAGAACAACAATCATTTGTCTTATTGCAAATAGAAATTCTTCTCAAATATATTGTTTACTTGCTCCCCCCAGATGGTCAAATTGGGGATGTGACTATTTCTAATTTAATCTAGTCTGGTCCCTGATATGCCTGCCAACTTTTGTTGTCCTAGCTTATCTGAAAGTGCCAAAACTAGCAAAGCTGTGACCAACAGACAGACAAACTAATGAAAAAAAATTGTAATTGCTATATGTCACTTGGTAAATACCAAGTAATGGGTCATAACCATACAAATTGGAACCAAACATGCAAGTCTTTTTATGCTGGTCTAGTATTATTTATGTGTTACACAAATATTACCAATTCATAGAAGGGATGATTTATAGAGAGGCTAAAATATGATGATCTAATCACAAAAAAAAACTTACCACTCAATTCAATTGTATGTGGTTTTATCAAACAAATATAACTAAGTAAAAAGTAATGTCAACATGAAACGAAACGTTTTCAAATCAGAAAAGAGCACTAAATGTTTTTAAACTATGACAGGTAAAGTTCTGGTTTAGCTGCTCTTTGCTATCTTGGAAAAAGGTAAGTTAGGAAAATGAAATTTTCAATAATGAATCTAGTGCCAAAAACAACTCTAGAAAGGTATTGCTTAGCTCCCATGTTAAACCTCTTCTGATTCACAAGTCTCAGAAATTTGCCTACTTGAGAGGTGAAACACATGACCTTGATACTCAAACCCCATGACCCCCCTGCTCCTGAATACAGCCTTGGTTGTGCTATTTTCTCCTGCACCTACAGACAGAAAGACACTGAATAGGAAGGATAAAATATGCTGCATCTCTGCCTTAGGCTACTTTAGACTTTGAAAATTAAAATAGCCTTAAATTGGACTTTAAATTACCAATTTTAAAGTTTTTTGGGGTGGGGATTAAATAACTGAAAATTTAAAAAAAGCTTCAAATTAATCAATGCCTTTATTTGCAAGGGACAAGGGAACAACCCCAGCCTGAGAGAAGCCATTACCAATTGCAATGATTAAAGAACATATACTTACCTGAGAGCCCCAATAACAATATTGTAACATATAGACCAGCAAACCCCCTCCCCCTTTCAGAACTCAAAACCAAATCTCTCATTCATTTATTTTAGAAAGTTTTAAAATAAGAATCTCTTATACATATAAAGATTTTAAAGTAAAAGTTAATCATCTCATAGGATTTGTGCTTTTTTAGTACAAGTTTTATAACAGGCAAAAAATGATACTTTTTACCTTTGGTACAAATCTTCCTTCAAGCAAAAAATGATACTTTTTTGACTACCAAAATTAGATTCAAACTTTTGAATAAAGCCAATTAGAAACCAGATTTCTACATCTGGTCTGGTCAACAAACTGAAGGTGAAAACCCTCGTTATAATAAATCTTTGCAAGGAGGTTAAGCCATATGTTGTATAGTCAAAAAAAAAAGAGTTGTGTTGCAACTCTTCTGAGGTCAGTCTACCCTGTGCTTAATTTAGAAATCCGGATTGATTCGGGATATATAAGGTGAACTAAAAGTTAGGTGTGTAATTCAGTTTTTTGGTAGTCTCTCTTTGATGCACTTTATACTACTATCATTTATTGGAGCCGTTTTACCTGAAGTTGTATATGAAGTAAGAAAATAAAATTATTGACAATAATTGTGTTTGTCTTTGAGTTAAGGTACAGGTACAGTTCCTATTGTCTACTGGTACGTTCCCAAGGGAATCTGCCCATCTCGGCAAACCTAAACGTCATGATGATGAATTCGCCTCCAAGGTTATAGAGACTGGTCAATAGAACCCTCCCAATCTATATCCATTAACTATAAGGCTCCCATACCACAAACAAAATAAACTATATAAGAAATCAAGTAAACTTTATAAGCAATCAGTAAACTAAAAGAATCGAACAAACTTCATAAGAAACCCCCCCCCCGTAACATTTGGCGCGGTCATCAAAAAAGACACTGAAGGAACTGTATATGTCTAATAACATGACTACCTGCTACCTTAGACAAATATGATTATTCACAAATTATTTTTTGATTTTTAAGTGCATTTAATTTTACATTATTTAAGTGCAGTATAATTTTACTTCTACTTATGTATTTTTTTTTATGTGTACCCCATCTTAAAATTATTAGAATCTTCAGTAGTTAAATATAAATAAATGTTAAATGAAAACTAAAATTTTATATACCGCATAACTTTAAGAAAAAAACTGAATTAAAATAACAAATATGGCTCAGGAACAAGATGAATTATTAAAAGCGCAACAAATTATTGCAACTTCGGTAGAAATTGCAAAATCATTACCTGATTATGAAGGGGATACAGATGTAGATCAATTAAACATCCATTTAGGACAATTTGTTGAAATGACAAAAATTGACTTAAATGCATTAAAAAATATGCTACTCTTAAGACTAAAAGGACAGGCTTTGACATTTTTGAAACAAATTGAAAATACCGTAGGAACTGAAACCACCTTAACAATTAACTCAATAAAGTTATTGCAACAGGCTTTTCAAAAGAGATTCATCGATACTAGTTCATTGAACAAACTAAAACATGGGTTAGTAACATTCGAACAGACCCAGAACGTAAGAGAATATTTAAATAAGATCAGAATCGCAACAGAAGCGCGATACGGTCCAGGTGAAGGGGAATTGTATGAAAAAATAATACTAAACGCATTTAAACAGGGACTCAACCCAAAACTATATCGTCTCTTAATTTCCAAAAAAATCGACGACTTAGAACTGGCAGTTCAGGAAATAGAGACCGCCGTGGAAATCGATTCCATAGTCCTGCAGCACCAAAAACTATCAATAAATGCGGTAGAAAATAAAACAGCTGTAAAATCAAGAGATCCCTCTCCGCGATTTTTCTCTAGAGAATCATCGCCAAAACCGCTTCGAAATCAAATTCGAACCACCACACCTCCAAGACAAGTACGCTTTGCCCCCAATAATCAAATAAGGGCACAAGCCAATACTAAACCACTAACGTGCTACGCCTGTAACCGATTAGGTCACATCGCAAGAAATTGTTTTGCAAACAATAATTATCGCCCGAATTTTAGGGGATCGAGCAACCATTTATCTAGGGGGACAAACTATAATGGGTACGCCCCTAGAGGCAATCGAGGGAACACCTTTTTAACAAGAGGTAATTATCCAACCCGAAATTTCCAACGCAGTACGAATCAGTATCGCGGAGGGTATCGCGGAAGGACAAACCAACCTAACAATGGTTGGAACAGAAATACAAGAGGTAACTTTATCAGCCGACGGAACCCATATAACAACTCAACTTCAATTAATGATCAAGAAAACCAAAATAGAACTAATGAACACTCTACACCCGAAATCTGGGAACCCCAGGGAAACGACTCAAGCCCCCAAAATTCATAGGACCAAAATTTGGTGGCAAAATAATATATAGGTCCCTGCCAGTGATTATACCATTTTTAAGTGCAAATAATAATAATACGTTACCAGTATTTGAAAATTTTAATGCAGGAAATATTTATTTCTCAGCCCTTATAGATTCAGGGGCAACAGTAAATGTGATAAATACATCCGTATTTAACAAATTACCCAATTATATTAAACGACGAATGAGCAATATATGTCCCAATTTATCAAGTGTGACGGGACACGACCTGGATGTAAAAGGCACTGTGTACCTAACCTTGCGCAAAGATGACAGAAATTTCTATACTCGATTTATAGTTTGTAAAAATTTTCCATACGAAGCGATAATAGGCGCTAACTTTTTAAAAGCCAATAAAATATTGTTAGATGTAGCAAATTCAAAGTTTATATATCCGACAAAAACCAAATCAGAAATAAATAACATACAAGCAAACAAGGTAAAGGAAAACATAGGCAACATGAAGGAATATAGAGAAAAACAAATTCAAGAAATTTCATATTTATGGAAAAAGCTAGCGAATATAGAAACTCCCAGAAAAAAACCAGAAGATAATATCCTAAACTCAATAAAAGAAAGTCATAACGAAAAATATTATTTATTCGTAGTAAGAAAAACTAAGATTCCCCCTAAATCAATGCAGAGGGTCCAAATATCACAGATGTTAGAACCAGTTAATGATAAAAATGAAACTTGGGTAGCATCGCCGTCGGAAAATCTCCCGAAAAATATAGTTTGCGAAGAACAAATTATAAATTATGAAAAGGGTGAAGGATATATTTGGGTAACGAACACCCACGAAAACGACCTAATCACCCTAAGTAAAGGTACATGTTTAGTAGAGATACAAATAGTATCGGAATCCGATATTAATAATTGGAAAAATTTGGAAAAGAACTTAGTGAATAATATTAATGTTCACGTTGACAAAGAATTTTCACTGACGCGATCTCAATTTCTTGAAAAATTCGAACTAAGTCACATAACCGATGTATCATTAAAACAAAAATTATGCGACTTATTATGGGAATATAAAGATGTCTTTTCGACATCTGAAGACGACATAGGACTTATCCCATTTTATGAACACGCAATAAAAACCACGGGGCCGCCAGTTGCAAAACAACCATACAGAATTCCTTATAAACATAAAGAATGGCTAATAAATAAAATACATGAACTTGAAAAAAATCAAATCATAAGGCCAAGCATAAGCCCATACTCTGCCCCCGTTATTTTAGTCCCGAAAAAGAATAATGATCTTAGACTAGTGGTAGATTATAGAGCTTTAAATAAACAGGTAGTAAGTGACAAATTTCCCCTACCTAGAATAGACGAAATTCTAGACTCAATATCAAATAAAAATAAAATATTTACTTCCTTAGATTTGACACAAGGTTATCATCAAGTAAAAATAAAAGCGGCCGATATTTTTAAAACAGCTTTTTCAACATCTGAATGTGGTTCTTATGAATACTTAAGAGTACCATTTGGACTAAAAACTAGTTCAAGTGCATTGTGTAGACCCCTCCTTCATTTACTAAGAGGCCTAAATAACATAATTCATTTTGTTGATGACGTCATAGCTATGGACAAAGACGCGGAGGACCATTTAGTGACCCTAGCAAAAGTGTTTGGGAAATTTAGAGAAGGCAATTTAAAATGTAGACCGGAAAAAGTAAATCTTTTTCAAACCAAACTAAAATTTTTAGGAGTAGTTGTAACACAAGGACAAATTTCCCCAGACCCTGAAAAAATAGAATCTGTTAAAAATATAAAACCCCCTCAAACAATTAAACAATTAAGAGGAATCTTAGGATTAATGAGCTACTTTCGAAAATTTATAAGAAATTACGCACAAGTAGCAAAACCTCTCACGGACCTCACTAGAGGGAACCCCCAAAAAATTACGTGGTCTAAATTAGCTCAAGATTCATTAGATCATTTAAAAAAGGCTTTAACTTCAGAACCTATATTATGTTTACCCGACTTCCAAACAGGACAATTCGTTGTTACTACGGATGCTTCAACCAAGGGGATTGGGGCGATTCTCTCCCAAATAATAAACGGGGAAGAAAAAGTTATAGCATATGCTTCGCGTACTCTTACCCCAGGAGAAAGTAATTATTCTGCGACACAACTTGAATTATTATCAATTATCCACCATTTAGAAAAATTTTAACATTACTTGGTTGGACGAAAATTTAAACTACGTTCCGATCATAAAAGTCTTCAATACCTACAGACTTTCAAAAAACCGTCCGGAATCCTCGCGAGATGGATATTAAAAATTCAAGATTTAGATTATGAATTTGAACATCTTAAAGGAAAACAAAACGCCCCATGCGACTATCTTAGTAGGTTTCCAGATAATGCTCCCTTAGAAAATGAAAATGAAGAAATTAACACGGTAAAAGAAAAACATGCTCCGAAAAATAAAAATTTAAAAATGCAGACCAATAATTTGGTAGAAGAAGAACACAAAGACAACCCACTATCTTTAAATAATATAAAAATACATCAAAAGAAAGATAATATTTGTGCTGCTCTAATAGAATATTTCTTATATGATAGAGACCTACCCAATGAAATGAAATCCTTTAAAAAAGAAATTGATAATTATTATTACGATTTAGATGAACAAACACTATGTAAAATAATGACCGATAACAATAAAAGAAATCAAACGACCATTATACCAGTGTTACCCCAAATTTTGGAAAAACCCGCTTTTGAATTTTTTCATTCTGACGGAGGAGGTCACTTAGGAATAGAGAAGACCTTCCATAGGTTAAAACAATACTTTTTCGTTGCTTCAGCCTTAACAAAGTTAAAAAATTACGTTAATAGTTGTGAAACATGTAATTTAAGAAAAAATCCTCAAGTCTACCCTAATCCAGGGACAGGAAGAACTACGGCCCGGTTCCCCTTCGATATAGTTTCTTTTGATTTATATGGTACTAGCGGAGGACTACCCACGTCTAATGAAGGACACACCTGTGTACTATCAGTGATTGATCACTTTTCTGGTTTCACTTTTGCAAAACCATTAAAAAATCAAAGCGCCTATACAACGTCGAAAGCTCTCGCTAAAATATTCCTTAATTTCGGTATTCCTAATACAGTATTAAGCGACAACGGCCCTAATTTCGTATCGAAAGTAACTAAGGATTTAATGTCTTTTCTTCAAATAAGTAAATTGGTATCGACCCCCTATCACCCCCAGGCCAACGGGAAGATCGAGAACAGACACAAACTTTTCTCTAATATTTTAAGCATTTATACGAAAGAAAATCGCAGAGATTGGCATGAAACCTTACCTTATTTAACAAATGTAATTAATACCGCTTACTCCCAGGTCATTCGTGATAACCCATTCTACATATTATTCGGACAAGACTTTAGAATCCCTTATAAGGAAATTATAGAATCGAGGCAATATTATAATGATTCTCAAGATTATAGGCAAGAATTTATCAATAGAATGAGAAAAACTTACAAACTTGTAAAACAAGAAATAGAAAAATAAAAAAGACAAAAAGAGGCCAAAAATATTCCAAATGTTAAAGGTGAACTCAATTTTCAAGTAGGAGATTGCGTTTATTTAAAAAATGAAACCAAATTGGAAGGCAAAAAGCTTTCTAATAGGTACGCTGGCCCTTATAGAATAATTAAGATATATGATAATGACGTTACATTCAAACTATTAAAACCACAAACGGGGAAAACTTATAAAGCCCATGTTAGTCGTATAAAAAGGGCAAAATTCACAGAAACATGGACCCCTCAACCTTCAACATCAGATACCTCGGAGGACGAAAATGAACCACCTCGCTCTAGACTAAGTGAGCTTAAACCTTTTAATTTTAAACAAGGGTATTTTGAAAACAGTAGTGAGGAAGAAAAATTTAATGAATTTCTAACCATGACAAATATGGTTACCCCCCCAAAAAGTACCCCCGTCACGCAAAGACGCAAAATGGGCGACTTATCTTCCAGTGAGGAGTCAGATCCATTGGACTATACGATTTCTCCAAAGTCACAATTTTTTCCAGATAAAAGGTCAACCCTTTACCCCCCAAAACGTTTCCCCGACAATTTAGTGAAACCTATTTCACCAATAGACAGACCCTTATCGTTACACGATGAATTAAATAAGGCTATAAAGACTCCTGGGGACATAGAGTCACAAAGGGACAAACAGCCCCAAAAACAAACATTAAGAGAAGCAATGGATATCATTAACTACCCAATTAAGACTAGACAGAGTACATTTTATACTAATCCAGCTACTGATGAGCAACAGTATCACGATATAACCGTCTCAAAGGCAAAACCAAAGGACTGGGTATCTTGGAAGGAAACCTTAATGCAAACAATTCCTCACCCCCTGGAAAACATGGCTTTCAAGCAGTGGAGGCACCCCAAGAAGACATTTGAATCCTCCCAAAGCTCCCAAGAATCGTTCAATTCTCCCGAGCCCAGAGATCAACAGGACGAGTCAATCAACAAACCCTCCACTTCACGAGGAGAAGAAATTTACGAAGGTCAGGCTGGATCAACGCCTAAATCTCAAACTTCTTCTTCTTCAAAAGAACCAGGCGATAAATCAACAAATACTAGTTCCTCAGATACGGATAGTGAATCTGACGCAGATAAGTTCAAGGAATCAAAAGAAATGAGACCCCCCAGTGCAGCGGGCCAGGCAAAAAAAGCACAATTAAAAGGTCAAAAATTTCTTAAAAAACAATATAAAAAGTTTGATTTGATATCGCTAGCAAAACCAAAGAAAAAAACTGAGCCTAAAGAAGAACAGGTAACAACAAGATCCGGCCGGGTTGTCAAAAAACCAGATAAATTAGATTTTTAATAAAAGAATCTATCAGCCTTGTGTAAAATGAAAAAAAATATATAAAATAGTCTTAAAAAACAATATAAAAAGTTTGATTTGATATCGCTAGCAAAACCAAAGAAAAAACTGAGCCTAAAGAAGAACAGGTAACAACAAGATCCGGCCGGGTTGTCAAAAAACAACAAGATCCGGCCGGGTTGTCAAAAAACCAGATAAATTAGATTTTTAATAAGAGAATCTATCAGCCTTGTGTAAAATGAAAAAAAATATATAAAATAGTCTTAAAAAACAATATAAAAAGTTTGATTTGATATCGCTAGCAAAACCAAAGAAAAAACTGAGCCTAAAGAAGAACAGGTAACAACAAGATCCGGCCGGGTTGTCAAAAAACAACAAGATCCGGCCGGGTTGTCAAAAAACCAGATAAATTAGATTTTTAATAAAAGAATCTATCAGCCTTGTGTAAAATGAAAAAAAAATATATAAAATAGTCATTTTTTTTTTAATTGGTTTCGCTAAGAAACCATCCCGTAATTATTTGAGAGGACTCCTTGAAGCTACTTCTTCAGTGTTACATAACGCTAGATGGGTTGGCAAAACAGCCCCTAATGCTTAACTTTTATTTCGAAAAATAAATATTCTCAGTACCCTTGATAATCTCCAACTCCCCAGAAGTTTAAAGAAATATTTAATATACACGTAAAACAATACCAGAATAACGACCGGGAAGAGTTGATTTGATTTTTTCTGCGGCGTAACTCGATGTATTTATTGGTAGCGTCGGGTTGTGAGTCAGAGAAAGTTAATTTAATTTTTTTTTGCTCCTCGCCAAGTGACTCCATAATAAGAATCCAAAAATAAAATAGGATACTTTTCAGACAAGTTTGATAAACTCCGATTGAAAAATTGGCCTGCTCCGTCAAAAAGGGCTCAGTATTGTGAGTAGATCCCAAAACTAATTTGTTACTATAATAATAATTCTTTAAAACAAAAGCTTATTAACACAACTATAACTAACACCTGCCCTATAGGAATCGCTGTCCCCTTATCTACCGTAAAAACTAAAATATTACAAAACATAAAGCTTGTACAGACAACCATCAAATAATAGTAAATTAAAACTCATTAGTAACCTTAATAAAAAAAAAAAAAAAAATTATTACAAATAGTCAGGTGACAACGAGCGTCTTCGTAAATTGTAGTCATAGCCAAACTTGTTCAAATTTACTTTATAATTGTCATACTCCTTTCAGGCATATTCTTGGTTCGTCTCCCTACTATCATATAAATTTAGTGGCTTCAAATAAATTTAACTCATAGCTAAAAAACGACATTAATATAGCCATAACTTATAATATCTGACAGACATTCATACTTGGCATCAAATCTACTTTATCCTCCCTGCGGTATCAAGATCGCACTTAAATATTTTTTTTTAAATATTATTTGACTATGATAAAGGGAATTATAGATACAGAATTTATTTCAATTATCCATGCCAAAGAAAACATTATATACGCTGCCGCGATCTTAGTTCAAGATGAGGATGGTAAAGAGGTGTATGCTGAAACATGGTACCTCAATTACGATTTAACAAAATTTGAACCTCATACATATAGATTTGGCTTAAAATTAGCGAATACCGCTAAATATCAACCAGCAAGAGGAGAAGTAAAAGTAAAATATTCAAACAAAAGCAAGAAAGGAAAAAACTTGACAAGCCTTCAACTATTAATAAGAAAATTACAACAAAAATTTAATATAAGCTATTGGTTTTGCAAGGGCCCAAATCAAACTAATCTACTTTTAATTAATAAATGTAGGCCACCTAAAATTCGTTATAAGATCGAAAAAAAATTAAAATTGTATTAAGTACGAAGGAATTCACCACCCTCTAGATGAAATCCGACATTACGCCAAATTTAAGTATGATCCAACGTCCCAAGAATACGCAGTAAGGGGAAATAACATTTTCTTAAAGAGAAAAAAATCGGAAGAAGCAAAAAAAGACGCATTTAAAAGTAAATTAAAAACAAAAAAATTCAAACAATAAACAAAATCTACAATTTTTTAGACGAAACACCAGAAGGACTCAAGGCTGAAAAGGTAATTACTCATTAGATAGTTAGCCTGCTTATACGTGTGACTGGTACTAACCGGGATAATGTCGCGACGAAGAACCTTAAGTAATACCGATACCTTAGAACCCAACCAAGACCTAATATTTGCAAGACCAGAATTTTGGATTTCAAATAAAACTCAAAGTTTACCAAACCTCTCAGTAATAGATTATGAATTACGTGAAACAATCCTTGAATCCGCAATAACTAATGCAGTAAGAAACTTAGAATATAATACCTTAAGCTCTTTATTACAAGTTCCCCTCATTCTTAAACAGGATTTCGTTATACACGGAATGATAATCCTATTATACGGCTCTTTTTCGCTAGATATATTGAGCAAAGATTACGATTATAGGCATAAAAATGCTTCATAAACCTTCGCAGCCCTACTCAAAGCAATGCCCCCCGCTATGTATCCTTTAATAGCATCTTTAATACGCGAAAATTTTTGGCACACGCAGTATTTTGAATCAGGTTTCAAAATACTATGGCCCCTAAAGTTTCTGGAATTACTACTAGATGTGAATTACAAAATAGTGGAAAATGAAAATATATTGTTGGGAATATATGAAAACTATTTATGGTACAATACCAATTTTGACCCAATAACCGTAAGAAATTCAACCCATAATATTTATGATGAACAATATATGGAGTTAAGAAACGTGACAATAAAATTCAACTTGAATCATGAAAATTTTGGATCAAAAATTTTGCCAGATAAAGACATCATTGTGTATGAAAGATTCCTAGACATAGCTAGCCCGCTATGCTTCCGTAAGGAATTGATTTATAAAATAATTCACACGACCTCAAATAAATTCAGTCTTAAAGATCTATGCAGGAAACAAATACGGCAAATATTAAGGAAAAGGGACATTAATTATTCCATACAAAGCCTCCAAATTCCCACTTTCCTGAAGAAATATATAATGTACATGGAAAACGGCCCCGAGATCACCGACAAGGACTTCCAATTAACATTCAAAACCCCCTACCTTTTAAAGTCAGAGTACAATTTACTGGCCAATAGTGGCTCAATTTTGAGAATTACGGAAAATTATGAAATTGACGGTCCTCTTCTACCCTTTACCCTTTTTTCTCCTCCCCCTTTATGTAATTTTTCCAATTTGTAGACAAGGAAGAATTGTTTAAAATAAAAGAAAAATTTGGTTGGCAACAAATAGAAATCAATACCTTAATACACACGTCATACGCATTCTAGAAGAAACCAGTGTCAAGATAACCGCCAATTAGCTAACTAACCTGCTTATAACTAACAAAAATTGAAAAAGAAATATCATGCCATTAAAATGAACCCTAAGTTATCCCAACCTTACCAAGTTGAGGAATGGGGAAAGTTTTGATATAAAAACTAGAACCATAAAAACTCCCACTAGTTACCTGAAAAACCGAACAGCTTGGTTTCCTTGTAAAACCCAAAGTTTGCCAAATTTGTCAAAAATTGAACACAAATTATTAGACCAAGATTTAGAAAATTCCGTTAAGAAGGCAACAGGAGAATTACAATACCAAACTCTCTACCTCCTTCTCGAAATTCCCGTAAGCATCTCTAATAAGTTAATAACAAGAATTTTGTTCATCTTGTTATTTTGTTCGCAAGATAAGAAAAGAAAACTAAAAATTGGCTGTAGTACTCTAACTTTCTCAAAAAAATAATAATAATAAGAATTCTATAATATGAAAAGGAAAAAAAAAAGTAAAAATTCATTAATATAAAAAATATATATATATATAAAATGCAGTAACTATACATACATCTGTTTATTTCCTCTGTGTTATAGCATATCATTGGCCCAATACCTAAGCAAGCTTGGCAAAAGCATAAAGCAATGCAGGTGGAAATAATCGAGGTTAATTATTTTTAACTTTGATTATATTTCACGTGCATAATCTTAAGCAAATAAATTAACCATAGTTCCTGCATACCCTTTAAAAAAAAAATATATATATATATATAAATAAATAAATTTAACGACTCTTGCGATAAACAGTAAAATAGAATATTCCTAATTATTTCAGAATCCAAAAAAAAAAAAAAACCTATAAATATGAGCAAAATAGCCACTTCTATAACAAGGTGGAATGTCATGACGTAAATAAATAAAACCTTCCACAAACCCCCCCCCCACGAGATAATTCAATGTACCTTAAAAAAACTAAATTCTACTTTATGGCGAGATAATAAAGGGTAAAATTAAAAAACAAAAATTTAAATCAGAATAAGAATAAAAAAAACTTACGCTATGTCATATCTAAGATTTCTTTAGATTCGTCTAAAGAATCTAATATTCATATCTAAGAATTGTATCTGATAATTAAACGTGACCATACAAAATATTTATATATACAGTCAAGGATCAAAATCCAGTTTTCTTATATAAGTCATTGCCAACGAAAGAAAAAAAAAACCCGGAAGACTAGTCGCATCCATACTCGTCTGTAACATGACATCCGCGTAATTAACAAAAAAAAAACTGGAATAATGTTCAACAGACAAGATGATTGCGTTATGAATGTGTTCCTACCTAATGGAAAAACGTGTTTTCTTTCTTTGTTCAATTGAATTGAAAATGAAACGCTTACCTATTTGTTGACTAACCTAAAATTTTGTATAGGGGAAAACTTAATAAGAACAAGTATTTTATGCGCCGTTAACAAAAGCGCCGCAATCCGATGCACTGTGTCCCGTAAAAGACAAGCTCAAGGGAAAAATACTTAATGCGCCGCTACGCGCTGCGCTGTGTGCCGTATAAGACTAGAATCAAATGCGCTGCAAAAAATTAGATTTTTTAATAAATTTGTGTTTACACTACACCAAAACTACACTATGCACTAAAAAACTGTGCATATAGTAATAAAGTAATTTAATTTCCTTTTAACCTAAACAAATTAATACCATATGTTTCCCAATAATCTTCGACGGAGTAGACATAACCTAAATGAAATAAAAATGCTATTATTTTAAACCATAGGCTATAATGAACAAAAAAATTTTTTTTGAAATTTTTTCTAATAATTTAACTCTTCTTAAATGATTTAGATACAATCACTTCTCAATTATGAGACAATAAGACCATATATATAAAGAAACTAATAACCTACGACTTTATCATTGAAACTAGGCTAAAACTCGACCGAATTTAAATTAGTGGTTAAATTTTTTTTTATTTTTACCAATTAGGCTACTCATTGAGCTGGAAGGAGTTAAAAATACAAAAGAACGCTAACTTATCGGAGGTAACATTAAACCTCAACATGACACCCTCAGCCAATAGTGCTATTTATTTCCCAAAGTGCATACCAAGAAAGCTGTGATCTTTAAGATAAAGTTACTAGGCCTTATAATCTTGTTATGTAATAACAAACCCTCGTTTTAAGCTTCAGACTATATTAAGCCATCTGTAGTTGGATTTAAACTAAATTCAAATTTAAACCATAAATCAAAAATTTTGGTAACAAAATAGGGCAATAAATTTCTACTCCATAAGAAATTAGTAACTTAAGCCTTAGGCCAGGTGCAACTATGCATCTGAAAATTTTGCCTACCGCCCTGTAACCAACAAGGCTATATATAAGAAAATAATAAAGGTTTGGCACAAACTACGGATCTTATTTATACTAATCACTGAAATTACTTTCCTAGGAATAGGTTGATAACAATATTGATTCATGAGCAATACGCCTGAAGCAGAATATATGCTAATTGATCAAGACAGAAGAAAATATGCACTAGCCAATTCACAGGATTGAAAAGAATGCGTCTCTTTTAAAAATTTAATCTGCCAACTAACGCTACCTATATATAATGTAAAAATCGGATCTTGCATATTAGATCTTTTCCTAAAGGAATCGCAACAGCAAGATATTCCCAACTCATGTGATGTTTTAGTAGGAAGCACAGAAAGAGAAATATTCACCTACAAATACCGTTGTTCACGACAGAAGACCAAAGACTAAAGTACGTAGAAAGTCAATATGGATTATTCTCACCAAATTCTTGGTACAATATAATAATAACCATATTTTTGGTATTTCTTATATCTCTAACAATAAGAGCGCTACTCACAGTAAATTATGGAAAGCTCTTGAGACGAAAAACGATAAAAAACGATGCGATTGATGCTCAGGAAATGCATCAAATAAACCCTACAGCCCCGGATGATATTTAAGCCATAATAAAGGGAGTTTATAACAGTATGGGAAAATCGAGGTCTTTTCCCATATATTCATATATCCAGTCCCTACTTTAATAAATATTGTTGGTGTATTACAGCAAGAAGGCTAAGATACGATTTAATTGTATTACTTTTTGGCGGAAATACATCAGTAATATAAATATTTGGCAGAAATTTTTTATGTAAGATCTAGACCTCTGACAAGTTTAATCACTTGTCCCTTCTTAATATAAACAAGAGAATGGAGGTTGTCTCTTGTAATTTTCGATATTGTGTTACTAAACTAAATATTCCTAACGCATGGCAATAGAAAAGCTATGACGCTAGAAATAGACGTTTCTTTTCTACAAAGTCTTGCGTTGGGAGTATAAAGAATTAGAAATATACAAAAAAAAAGAAAAAAAAAAACCTCCAAATTAATCTTATGCTTAATCAACGCCTTTAAACAGTGTTACTTGTTTAATCACATAATCTTATGCCTATCATATAAATGTCACAATAATCAATGTTAATCATAACCATCGTTTTTACAATTATATAATGTTGTTACTATTCTATTTAATAACCATATGATTCTGCCTGGAAATTTTTTCATTACAGAAATTGGCAATTGACCGACATTACATAATGGTCGAAAACTGGAAAACACCTATCATGATTCATCAACCGCCAAGGAATGCCCGAAAACACATGATTCAACCAGAAAGCTATCACCCACATAACACCTCAGAGAACGCCATCTACCATACTGCAATCATTTTAATCTTCTGATGGGACATCGTAAAATAGAGAAGGCGTAACATTCAGCCAAAATACAACCACAGCATATCCGCGAAGGCACCATAGATGGTAACGAAACACAACATGAAGACCCGATATCAACAACATCAGGCCCAAATGAAGATTTAAATCAGAAAATTCTAATCTTATAAACTTTGGAATCAACCACAAAGTAAGGTTTTAAATACTACCTCAGTCCAATAACGCTTAAAATGCAGAAGGGAGCGGGAAAGGAATGGAAGAACCGTAGTACCAGGTGTACATTTGTACTTAAACTCCTAGGGGATAGGTATTCCTAGTCCTGCACTTCCCATTTTGAAAAAGCGTGATAGAAAGACAGACTGTACGGATGCTAAATTTTTAAGAAACAAAAAAAAAATTAAGGGTGATAAACTAAAGAAATGACATTATATTAATTCAATCAGTGGATAGGGCAAGGACACGAGAATTGTGATTGGTGTATAATATTCCAAAAATAGTAAATGGTGAACAATTAAAAAGTGCCAAGTAGTGAGTAGTTGGAGCTTAATAAAAGTGCAAGTGGAAATACTTTTTATGTAACGTTGTATATTTTTAACTTTATTGTAAGAATACCTGAAATCAATTGAAAACTAAATAAATACAAAAAATTTTCTTTGTGAAACCAGGTATTCAAGTATATACCTTATTAATGTCAAGTGATGTTTTAATGTAATTCAAGTGTAAGGTGTAGGTTAATTAAAGGTGTAGGAGTATATACGTTTTCTTTAAATAATCATTTCTGTGGTGAAAGAATTAAAATAAAAATATTTTGACAATAAGAAACTGTAAGAAAAATAAAACTTAAGGACAGGGAATGTTCTGATTGACGAGGGCGTCAATCTACAGCGGGATAGGGGATATGTAACATATAGACCAGCAAACCCCCTCCCCCTTTCAGAACTCAAAACCAAATCTCTCATTCATTTATTTTAGAAAGTTTTAAAATAAGAATCTCTTATACATATAAAGATTTTAAAGTAAAAGTTTATCATCTCATAGGATTTGTGCTTTTTTAGTACAAGTTTTATAACAGGCAAAAAATGATACTTTTTACCTTTGGTACAAATCTTCCTTCAAGCAAAAAATGATAGTTTTTTGACTACCAAAATTAGATTCAAACTTTTGAATAAAGCCAATTAGAAACCAGATTTCTACATCTGGTCTGGTCAACAAACTGAAGGTGAAAACCCTCGTTATAATAAATCTTTGCAAGGAGGTTAAGCCATATGTTGTATAGTCAAAAAAAAAGAGTTGTGTTGCAACTCTTCTGAGGTCAGTCTACCCTGTGCTTAATTTAGAAATCCGGATTGATTCGGGATATATAAGGTGAACTAAAAGTTAGGTGTGTAATTCAGTTTTTTGGTAGTCTCTCTTTGATGCACTTTATACTACTATCATTTATTGGAGCCGTTTTACCTGAAGTTGTATATGAAGTAAGAAAATAAAGTTATTGTCAATAATTGTGTTTGTCTTTGAGTTAAGGTACAGGTACAGTTCCTATTGTCTACTGGTACGTTCCCAAGGGAATCTGCCCATCTCGGCAAACCTAAACGTCATGATGATGAATTCGTCTCCAAGGTTATAGAGACTGGTCAATAGAACCCTCCCAATCTATATCCATTAACTATAAGGCTCCCATACCACAAACAAAATAAACTATATAAGAAATCAAGTAAACTTTATAAGCAATCAGTAAACTAAAAGAATCGAACAAACTTCATAAGAAACCCCCCCCCCGTAACAATATTTACATGACCACCATGAGCTCCACAACAATGATGTAATGACAATGATCTATTGAAATTTTGACAAAACAACATTTGAACCTAATTTTCACTTATCAGTTTCTGTTTCTCTGGTTTTAGTTCTGAAAAATGCAATTCCTGTTATTTGAGTAGAATTTTAATTCATATAAATATTTTTTTCAAAGTGTAGGAAATGTATTAGTGGATCTTTGAAACCATCAAAAATTGAGATTGAATAAAGTTCTGAAGCTGAAAAGAACTTTATGTACTTCATTTAAGCAGAATATCTATTTTGCAAGGTTTCATTTCTACAATAAAAAGACTGATGAAGGTGATAAAGGTCAGGGCAATCTAAAAGGGAGAAAGAAAGGAGGTATTTACTTCAAACTACCTTCCCTAAACATACTTTAGTCTGTAGACCTATCTCTATAAGTTTTATTTTCTCAACAACCCCTTTTCAAGACAGCAAAAATTAGCTAGACAAGCAATGTACCCTATGGCAATCCCCCCAATGATTCTTGGTAAATTTTTATTTCAACAAGACATTTCTTAATGACAAAAAAGTGCCAGTTGAAAAAAAAGATGGCCAAACTGGCTTATAATAAAGGCTAGTGAAAAATGTACCAGCTAGTTTTAAACAACAAAAAACAGTTATTCTAAATTGGCCATTTTTCCATTGTTGTAATTTATTCTTATATGCTAGGCTATATCGTCTGTGTGCCTATGTGAATTTCATCTTTATGTATGCATGCCTATGTGAATTTCATCTTTATGTATGCAAACTATTTGTAAGTTTTGGTTTTCCTATTGCTGATTGCATATAAAACACAATTTTTAATATTAATAACTGGTCAGACTTAAAATGTTGAAAGCCTTTTAAAAATGTTGTTAATTTCTTCAACAAGATGATGAAAAAAAAGAATCAAAATTTCAATTTTTACTATGCTCATGAGACAGATAATTTGAATCTAAAAGCAAAAAGAGGTAGCCACAATCACTTCCCACCAGTATTCTGGTTTTGCTTCCAGAACATAATCAATTCTTGTCTTCTTACCACAGCTCGGTAGCAATACAGTAGTGAAAACTCAATTTATTTTTGGGATAGTGTGTGGTAGCAATTCTAGCAGCTGCAGACAGGAAACTGGTAGTCTGTACCAAAAGCCTCTCATGGGCGGGATAAAACTTTTCATAACTGGATATTGGTATCTAAGCTATGGTTCCTGCCTATGGTGTTGTAGTACAATCTATGCATTGGAGTGAAGGCTAGGAGGAGGTGCCAAGTTCAGACTTCTGTACCAAAGGCTCCTAACGGGCGAGATAAAAGTTTTCATAACTGTATATTGGTATCCAAGCTGTGCTTCTTACAAAAAATTGGTCTAACAGATTACTGCACAATGGAAATTAACTAGCCTATAGAAAACTAAACTTTCTTTTACAGATCCCCGAAAATGGACACTATTTTTTTCAGAGAATGTTAGTAATGATTTAAATAAGTACACGTGATTGAGTATAAAATAAAATAAAAGAAATTACTATTAAAATTCTAGAAACAAGCATGCAAAAATATTTTATTAAATCCTTTCATCTTTGATATCAGCATCCACATTTATCGAAATCCCTAAAAAAAAGTCTGGAAAAGAGAAGTTCGTTTTCAACTTTACCCGTAGTTTCTCTGATTTGAAACAAGTTGCTCTTATGATCAGTT
Organism: Artemia franciscana; assembly: GCF_032884065.1. Lineage (NCBI taxonomy): Eukaryota > Metazoa > Arthropoda > Branchiopoda > Anostraca > Artemiidae > Artemia > Artemia franciscana. The sequence continues at coordinate 1,119,284 of NC_088876.1, forward strand.
TCTCTGATGGTCAGTTGCTCTGATAACTTATAATTCTGATGAAAAACACATTACAGTTGAACAAATCATAAGCAGCCAAATAGCACTTTCTAAGTAATAAATGATGTAGGTACAAAGTATTAATTTTTTTCTGACCAAAGCACTATGTACAGAAGGAGTTGTTGTTGAAATTTTGCAAAGAAGTCATTTGATTAGAAATATAAAGCTCTAGTATCCTTTTAAGAATCCAAAGTGATTGGAGGGCGACCGGTCCTACTCATCCATTATTTACCCAAAAATATTATGTCAAAGTTTTGACACAATAAAGTTTTAGCCGTTTTTTCTACATAGTTAAAAGCCCAGTAATCGAGTCTTTGGTGATGCACCCCTTTCCCACACATCCCTATTGCTAAGCGCTAGAAAATTTCTTAGTAGAAAATCCTTAATATATAAGTTTTTTCAAAAGATGTGGTCTTATAAGCTCTGGAGAAGTCTCATTTGACTGAAAATATGGAGTTCTAGTTGCCTTTTTTTAGAGTCAAATGTGACCGGATATAACTTAGCCCCCCCTCACCACTTTCTTTTCCCCAAAATGCAATTGCTGAAATCTCGAGAAAGTAATTGTTTTCAAAAGAATACAAAAAGCATACATTAATGCATATAGGTTAACACGATCCCTAGGGCCTGGAAACAAGTGTAGTAAGTTAAGACAGCCGAGACATATAAGTTTTTTATTGAAGGGGTAGTCGTATGAGCTTTGACAGAGGCCCACTTGATTATAAATTGAAAGTCGTAGTTCCTAGTCCTAATTTTTCAGATTTGAAAGTTATCAGAGAGCAAAGAGCTTTCCCCCCTCTCCCACACGCTCTCTTTTCCCCAAATGTATCTGATACAAATTTTGAGATACCAATTTAGTTCAAACTAGTCTAAAGAGCGTATGACAATGTCCTTTGGTTGATACGAACCCCCAGAGTCTGGGGGCAAGGCTTTTAAATTAAGGGCCAGTGGATATATAAAGCTTTTACGGAAGGGGTGATCATATAAGCTTTAAAGGAGGCTCATTTGATTAAAAACAAAGATGAATTTTCAAAACGTAAATGAATGTAAGGTTATCAAGAAAACATATTGGTAATGTCATTAACCTGAAACTTACCGGACTTGACAAGAGGGATTTTCAACTGACCAAAAGCAATATGTTAATACTACTTGTGCAACTAGTACTATTTTTAATGCTGTAAATTCTACAAATAGTGCTAATATTACTACTCTGACTACTATTGCAACGACGCCTAATGATACAAAGGTGAAATTTCGAGATATATTCTATTGGAGAAACTAAATCAATCGCAACCGGCCGTATGTATGCCGGTTGTGAAAAGGGAGTATCAGCAATGTTTTAGGAACAGTTTGTTGCTCTGATGTCGAAATACACAGGGCTTATTGCAAGGGTTGTTGAACTAACCTAAAGACAAGATTTACACCCTAATGCTGCTATTTTTCCTCATACTACAACTACTTTTACTGGTGGTACTATGAGCGTGTCCGAAAGCTCAAGTATGCAGAATTAATTTCGCATCCGTCTGGAATTCTTCGAAGAATTCTCAGTCCGGACTAGAATTTCATCTGTAATTATCGCAGGGTTATGACGTCAAAAACCCCACGAAAAAATTCTACGAAATTGCAGCATTTATCTGAGGTTTTTCAGAAGAAACTAAAGATAGTGGCGATCCATATCCAAAGCATAAGGAAGAAAGATCTGTTTCCAGGCAGATTTCAAATTCCAGAAATGTGCAATAAAAAAACTTCCAATGTAAGTGGCTAAGAATATCTCAGTCAAAAAAATAATCATTTGTGATCAGCAGCTTTTAGATTATTATCATTAAGGATGTAGATCTTCACCTTGCTCATTGATCATAGAGCTTTAATTTTATGGTAACTGCTAAATACAATGATCATTGACTTCTTGTTTTGTTATTCTTGAAGCAAAAAAATTTAGCTGTTTTAAACAAAGAGAAAACATAAAATTTATCATACCCTGCTAAAGGTTATCTCTAAGCAGAGTGATATCTTATCGGCAGTTGTTGATAGTTGTTTAATAAAGTGATTGTTAATATTCTAGTTGAGTGACTTCTTGTTATCTCACAGAGGGGTAAGGTTAGGAAAATGAAACTTTCAGGGGTGGGTCTACAGGCTAAAGTATATTCTGGGAAGGAATTGTAGAATACCCACCTCCACTCCTCCCTCTAGAGAGCCCTGAAATTCGCCTACATGACAGGTTTCACAGTTTTAACAGGTTTGTCAAAATTGAAATTTTGACAAAACAACATTTTATCTTAATTTTTAGTTACCAGTTGCTTTTTCTCTGCCTTTAGTACTGAAAATGCAATTCCTGTTATGAGTAGAATTCTGAGCCATATCAATCTTTTTTTCCAAAATTTAGGAAATGTATTGGCATATCTTTAAAACCTTATAATTTGGATTGAGTAAAGTTGTGAAGCTGAAAACAATTTTGTTGTACTTCATTCAAGCAGAAGATCTATTTTGCAGTATTTCACTTTTATAACACATATTTTAGTCATCAAAGGTCAGGGCCCTCTAGAGAGAGAAGGAATTGAGGTAGGCACTTCAAAATACCTTCCCAGGACATACTTTAGCCTGTAGATGCATCTCTGGAAGTTTCATTTTCCTAACATAACCCCTTTTTGAGATAGCAAGAAGTCAATCAACTAGAATTTTACCAATTGATTTTCTTTCAAGTAAAATTGATCTGCCCTAAATAGGGTGATAATCCTGTCTTCAAGCAATCATCACATTAAAGCTGCAAACCCATTGTCAACATCACAATGCAAATAAGCTGAAATAGCAGTATAGTTGACTAAGTATCAGTGCAGTATTAGCATTTTAACCATGGTCTAGCTCCTTTACAATTATGCTTGAGTAACCTGATGTGAGCTACCTCTTCTAATCAGGATAGGGCTTTAAACTAATTTCCCAGGGATCAAAAATATGATAGCGTTTCTTTTAACTACATTTCTTTAACTATATTGTGTATCAGACACAAATTTATTTTTAAGCTTTTTGGTCTAAAGGATTTTTTTTAAACTTGGTCAAATATCAGAGACAGCACCTTACCTATGCTTGAAATTATACTAAACAAATCTGATAAATTCTAGTAGGATCCAATTTGGTGATATTTTGCTATGTACATTTATTCCATCTTCCATTTAAATTTGATACTCCTTTCACTAACTTCGGCAAATCAACAAAAAATTCTTCTTTTTGTTTATAGAACCCCCTTCTCTTTCCCTATTTGACCTAAGGTCAATGAAAAAAACTTTAAAAGCCTTAGCCTTTTTGACTTAGGGTCATAGTCTCAGAATCTCAATCAAATAGATGGATGGACAAATAGATATTGCAATGTCTGTGTTATCTATAGCTAACACATTTGATCCCAGAAAAGATTTAACAAATCTTATCATTGACACATCAAATTTAGCATGCTGATGAACCTGATATTTGCCTTGTAGTGTCCTTTTTCAAATAATATTTATCAAAAATAAAAAAAAGTCTTATTTTTGCTGTTTAAGATGTTTATGATTTTACAGAATGTTATATTTGAGTGTGGGTGTGTGCTAGGATTAACAATGCTTATGACAGCAAATATCCTTCCATTTGTGGCACCACAGAGTGTTGAATCCCTAACCCTGAACTCCTGAGTCAACTGTCATATTTGACATATGTGAAAAAATGTATTTTTTTTTGGCTCCTAAAGGTGTGATTGAAAATAGTCAGAGCTTTGGGGTGTGAATCCCCGTATTTGTCCTGTTGGAAGGAGGCTAATACTGTACTTGCAGTTTTCATAGTTTCTTGTTAATCTTATAATCTCAATTTTTGAAATTTTCTTGTTTCTTTACCACTTCAATGGTATTCTATGAACCTGTTCTTGTTCTTTGTAATATGCCTTTACTGTATTTGGGATATACCTGTAGACTTCTCTTTGATACTCTACAATAGCATCCTTATTTAGATCAGGTTGGTTGTAGCTTTTTCTAAATGTTGTCAAGTCTCTTAAGTCACTTAAACCTGATGCTTTCCCCACTGTTTTTAGTTGGTAAAAAAAAAATCCAAAGAAAGTTCCCATTGAAAAGAGCCCAAAAGTAAGATTGAATTTGTCAAAGCTTGAAGGTTTGCCCCTTCAGTCTGTTTAAAAAAAAACAGATTCAGAATTGAAGCTTTGTTCATTTCAATCTTAAGAGTGACCTACATTTGTGACAATTCATCAAATTGTTATAAAGGGATACTTTTATTTATTTATTTGTCTTGTTTGAATTCTAAATGATTGTCTTCTAATCTTTAAATTGATTTGTACTTTATTTAATAAGTTTAAAAGAAAGCTTATATGGCCAAGTCAGTAGGCCAGTAAAGGACCAGGTGTTCCTTTAGCCAGGAAGCACAATAGGAAGCTAGGGGCCAGCCATCCTATGCTTTTGCATGCCCTTCCTGCTCCATATTTCTTTAGGTAACCTTTTAAAGTTGGGCCAATTCTAGCCAAGCTGACAGAGTCACATCACTGATCCCTGTCCAAAACCAAATAAACTGGTAATGCCAGGAATTAAACCTGTGCCCTTTGGACAAGGATTCTCAAGCTAGAGAGCCAGCCACTTAGGAAAGAACACAAATGTGACCACAGAACAACAATTGTTTGAAAAAAGAAAATATTGAAAACAACTCAAGCCATAGTTGCTGCCCATAAACAATATGCATTTTATTTAGACAAAGTAAATTTAAGACAGGTATCAACAAAACTCTATCAGGAATTGTATTTACTTAAGATACAATAAGCAATATGAAAGCTTAGTTTTGTGATATTATAGTCTTGAAATAATGCAAAATAAGAAAAATTATATTTCCTATTTGTTTACCATAAGCTCATTTGAGATTGCAATATGCCCATGGTGCACTTATAAACTCTGTGAAATTCTTTTAACAGAAAGAATTGTAAAGACAATTGTTCTGATCAGCAAGAAAAATATTAACATAACTCTCTAAACTTGGCACTTTTTAAGACAACTTTTTAGCAAAGCAAATGCAAAACATAAGAATTCAGCTAAAAGGTGGTGAAATATATGACAGATCTTATTGGTCTAAATAATCAATGCCTATAAAAACAACAGCTTTCTATTCTGAATTCTTTGTGTTTCTGATTCTTAGCAGCAGCTTGGCAATGGACAATCTCAGTTCTATTAGCCTGCTATATATGGTCTAGATGGTTATGGAGACATTTACATTTTATTTTCTCTAGAGGTATATTTAGCGCATAAGTGGATATGCACTATGTTACAAATCTAATGATCACCCAATTTGCATGACCACTAGATTTCAAGGGCCAGAGAAAATTTGATCATTGAATCTAGTGATGACCTTCGATCTTGATTGACATCATAAGAAAGTCTTGGGCCTTACTTATTGTTAGGCATAGGCCTACCAAAGACTATGGTAAATGCTAGATATACCCAGTGTCTGACCTAAGCTATACAAAATCTTGACATTTTTGCATGCATTATCTGTAAGAGATAACTTGCTCCTCCATCAGACAGAGCAAAAGCATGTCCAGTGCTTTAATTTGCAGTAGTAGCAAAGTGAATAGGAGCTACATAGAAGCTTCTTTCAATCTGATGGTTGATTTCTGTTTCTTCTCCTACTACTGAGTTGCTGTTGAGTAGAGATTTGAGCTTCAAAGAACAAATGACGAAAACAGCTTTCGGACTGAGTATTCAGAATTAACCCTGCATCTAGATGCAGCATTCTTTGTGAAATAAGCTTCCGGACATGGTCTATAACTACTGCTAAAGCTAAGGAAATGACTACTAATTTTACCACTAATATTGCTGCTACTAAAACTTATTGGTATTCAGAAGAAAGGGTGAAAAGGATTGTCAAGAGGATGGCACGGCAATATATCAAGAACAGCTAAGTTTGCTCTTTCAGGATAAGTTGTGAAATATTTTGAACTAGCCAAAAGTACCATTTGTATAATATTAATGCTGTTGCTGCGACTGCTGTAATTAATGGTGGCATGGGTATTGAGGTGAAGCTTTTAGGGAGCAATTAAGGGGATTTTCAATTAAAAGATAAAACTATTTGCATGCAAGTTAATTTTTGCTGGTCCCTGACACGCCTAACACTTTTTATCGTCCTAGCACGTCCAGAAGCACCAAACTCTCCAAAGCACTGGAACTCCCTAACTCCCCCAAAGAGAGTGGATGCAGTCTGGTTATATCAATCACATGTTTACGACATTTGATTATTCCACCCAACAAGTTTCATCCCGATATCTCCACTCTGAGCGTTTTCCAAGATTTCCGGTTTTTCCCTCCAACTCCCCCCAATGTCACCAGATCTAGTCGGCATTTAAAATAAGGGCTCTAAGATATTAGTTCCTTCTAAATATTAAATTTCATTAAGATCCGGTCACCCGTTCTTAAGCTAAAAATTTGTGCCTTCGTCATTTATTACTTAAGTAGTGCTATTTCCCTGCTTAGGATTTGGTCAACTGTAATGTGTTTTTCATCTGCGTACTAAGTCATCAGAGCAATTAGTTGATCATTAACTGATCATTAGAGCAATTTGTTTTCCATCAGAGAAACTACAGCTAAATTTGAAAACGAAGTTCTCTTTTCCAGACATATTTTTTAGCGATTTTGACAAATGTGTATGCTAATATCAAAGAAGAAAGGATTTATATTTTGTATGCTTGTCTAATATTTATTAGTAATTTTTTTTATTCTCAATCATGTGTACTGAAAACTAACAGCATTTTGAAAGTCTTTCAACATTTTAACTCTGACCAGTTATTAACATTGAAATTTGTGTTTTATATGCAATCAACAATAGTTTGAAAACCCAAACCTACAAATAGTTTACACACATAAAGATGGATTTCACATAGGCCAAACAGAAGATATAGCCTAGGCTATAAAAATAAATTACAACAATGGAAGAATGGTGAATTTAGAAAAGACTTGTTATTTAAAACTAGCTGGTACATTCTTTCACTAGCCTTTATTATAAGCCAGTTTAGCCATCATTTTTTTTCAACTGGCACTTTTTTGTCATTAAGAAATGTCTTGTTGAAATACAAATTTGATGATACCAAGTCAATACACTACACAAGACTTATTACAACAAAGACCCTCTGACACATAACAGTGTTCAGTAATAATGAAATATATCATCAGGGTTATATATATATATATATATATAGGCTATATATATATATATATATATATATGTATATATATATATATATATATATATATATATATATATATATATATATATATATATATATAGGCTATATATATATACATATAGGCTATATATAGATATATATAGGCCTATATATATATATATATATATATATATATATATATATATATATATAGAATCATTGGGGGGATTGCCATAGGGCACAATCCTTGTCTAGTTAATTTTTGCTGTCTTGAAAAGGGGTTGTTAAGAAAATAAAACCTTTAGAGATATGTTTACAGACCAAAGTATGTTTATGGAAAGTAGTTTGAAGTAACTACCTCAGGGAAGGTAGTTTGAAGAAACTACCTCCTTTCTTTCTCCCTTTAGATAGCCCTGACCTTTATCACCTTCAAAAATCTTTCTGTTGTAGAAATGAAACCTTGCTAAATAGATATACTTCTTAAATGAAGTACAAAAAGTTCTTTTCAGCTTCAGAACTTTATTCAATTTCAATTTTTGATGGTTTTATTCATTAGAGCAATTTGTTTTCCATCAGAGAAACTATGGCTAAATTTGAAAATGAAGTTCTCTTTTCCAGACATATTTTTTAGGGATTTTGGCAAATGTGCATGCTAATATCAAAGAAGAAAGGATTTAATAAAATATTTTGTATGCTTGTCTAGCATTTTATTAGTAATTTTTTTATGCTCAATCATGTGTACTGAAACTAACAGCATTTTGAAAGTCTTTCAACATTTTAACTCTGACCAGTTATTAAAATTTGTGTTTTATGTGCAATCAGCAATAGTTTGAAAACCCAAACCTACAAATAGTTTACACACATAAAGATGGATTTCACATAGGCCAAACAGAAGATATAGCCTAGGCTATAAGAATAAATTACAACAATGGAATAATAGTGAATTTAGAAAAGACTTGTTATTTGTTGTTTAAAACTAGCAGGTACATTTTTCACTAGTCTTTATTATAAGCCAGTTTAGCCATCATTTTTTTTTTAACTGGCTCTTTTTTGTCATTAAGAAATGGCTTGTTGAAATAGAAATTTGATGATACCAAGTCAATACACTACACAAGACTTATTACAACAAAGACCCTCTGACACATAACAGTGTTCAATAATAATGAAATATATCATCAGGGTTATATATAAATATATATATATATATATATATATATATATATATATATATATATATATATATATATATATATATATATATATATATAGAATCATTGGGGGGATTGCCATAGGGCACAATCCTTGTCTAGTTAATTTTTGCTGTCTTGAAAAGGGGTTGTTAAGAAAATAAAACTTTTAGAGATATGTTTACAGACTAAAGTATGTTTATGGAAAGTAGTTTGAAGTAACTACCTCAGGGAAGGTAGTTTGAAGAAACTACCTCCTTTCTTTCTCCATTTAGATGGCCCTGACCTTTATCACCTTCATAAATCTTTTTGTTGTAGAAATGAAACCTTGCTAAATAGATATACTTCTTAAATGAAGTACAAAAAGTTCTTTTCAGCTTCAGAACTTTATTCAATTTCAATTTTTGATGGTTTCAAAGATCCACTAATACATTCCCTAAATTTTGAAAAAAATTATATGAATTAAAATTCTACTCAAATAACATCAATTGCATTTTCTGAACTAAAACCAGAGAAACATAAACTGATAACTGAAAATTAGGTTAAAACATTGTTATGTCAGAATTTCAATAGATCATTGTCATTATGTCATGTAAATATTGTCATTATGGCTTTCAGTTAATATCTGTTCTTTAATCATTGCAACTAGTAATGGCTTCTCTCAGGCTGGGGTTGCTCCCTCATCCATTGCAAATAGTGACATTGATTAATTTGAAGCTTTTTTAAATTTTAGTTATTTGAACCTCGCCCCAAAAAAAAACTTTAAAATTGCTAATTTTCAAATTACTGATGTCCAATTTAAGGCTATTTTAATTTTCAAAGTCCAAAATAGCCTAAGACAGAGATGCAGCATATTTTGTTCTTCCTATTTAGTGTCTCTGTCTGTAGGTGCTTGAGAAAATAGCACAACCAAGGCTGTATCCAGGAGCAGGGGGGTCATGGGGTTCGACTGTCAAGGTCATGGGTTTGACCTCTCAAGTAGGCAAATGTTTGAGACTTATGAATCAGAAGAGGGTTAACATGGGAGCTAGACAATACCTTTCCAGAGTATGTTTTTGGCACTAGATTAATTACTGAAAATTTCATTTTCATTATCTTGGAAAAACTTACGTTTTTCCAAGATAGCAAAAAGTAGCTGAACTAGAATTTTACCTGTCATACTTTGGAAACATTTAGTGCTCTTTTCTGATTTGAAAAGGTTTCCCTAAGAACAGCTAACAAATATTAAAAATACTTACCCTACCTATTATTGATCAAGGTTCCTTTGCTCCAGTTCCCCTCCCCTTCATTATGTTTTAGATCTAAGATAAAAATCTGCCATGTTATTCAGAATCCAATGCTAACTTGATGTACCACAGTCACTAAATGCATCTGCATGGATTTACTATGTTAATGTTTTGTAAATATGCCAGCAAATAAATATGGTAGTTTCTCCATTTTAAACATGAGACCAAAATGTGTATTCAATTGTGTCAATTTGCAAAAGTTTTTCTTCATAAAGGTTTTGCTTTTGAAAGTATAATGCAAAGGTAGTATTTCATAGACAATACCATAAAATGCATTTCCAAAATACAGGGTGGAGGCAATAACCCTGTATCCTCCTCCCATCAATGTGCTCATATGTAATCTTTATTTCTAGTAATATTTGTGTAACACATAAATAATACTGGACTAGCATAAAAAACTTACATCTTGCAAGTTTGGTTCCAATATATATGGTTGTGACCCATTTTTACCACACTTAGTATTTACCAACTGACATATAGCAAATGTAGTTTCTTTCCATCAGTATGTCTGTCTGTTGATCATAGCTTTGCTAGTTTGGGCACTTTCAGATAAGCTAGGGCAATGAAAGTTGGCAGGCATATAAGGGACCAGACCAGATTAAATTAGAAATAGTTACTTCCCCAATTTGACCATCTGAGGGGAGCAAGTAAACAAGATAGTTTAGAAGAATCTCTATTTGCAACAAAACAAATGATTGTGGTTCTTATGTGTATCTTGTTGGTCTAGTAGTATGATTTTTGCTTTGAGTGAGTGAGGTCTTAGATTTGAATCCTGGATGACTTGAATTTTCACATGCAGAATGATCTAAAACTAGATACATGATCAATACAGGGATTGCTGAAAGTTTGCAGGTGTATGGTTAATTTGGAAAAATTAGGTGTTTTTAACCTACAAACTGGTGATTGGATCTTAATGACATTTGTTATCTAGAAGGACCTTTTGTCTCATAGCTTTTATTTTAGATCCTGATTGGTTCTGGTGACATTGGGGGGAATGTAATGGGTAAACTGGAAATCTTGGAAAATGCTTAGAGTGGAGAGATTAGGATGAAACCTGGTGGGAAGAATAAGCATGAGTCCTAGATACATGATTGAAATAACCAGCCTGTATCCACTCTCTTTAGGGGGGGGGGGGATTTCCAGTGCTTTAGTAAGTTTGGTGCTTATGGATAACCAGGATGATGAAAATTGGTATTCATGTCAGAGACCTGCACAAATTGACTTGATAACAGTTTTTTCCCCAATTTGACCAGCTTTGGGGGGGTGGGGGGAAGTGAAATTGTGAAAATTAATGTATGTTTATCTTACAAATGGGTGAACAGATCTTAATGAAACTTGATGTATAGAAAGATCTCATGTCTCAGATACTCCATTGTCAATTTAGGTTGGATCTGGGGGGGGGAGTCGAACTCTTGCAAAACACTTAGAATTGGGAGATCAGGATGAACCTTGATGGGAAGAATAAGCACAAATTCTAGTTACATGATTGACACAACCAGATCTGATCTCTTTGGAGTAGTTGGGGGGGGGGATTTTCAGTGCTTTGGTGAGTTCAGTGCTTCTGGGCAAACAGCAGAGTTAAAAAATCTAGCACCAAGTCTAATTTTAGGTTCCAACTTTGTCACAAGTGCCATATGAGCTCTTGTTCTCATATAGCTGTGTGCTACAATTGGAATAATAGTATTTCTTGATATTAGTAAATAAAGTGATAACAAATTTGCCACAAGTATAACTAAATTTTCTGCACCCAGGGAAACGCATGTGCTACATCTTTAGATCATCTGTAGAATAATAGTTTTTATCATCTTGGTTCTATGATTTGATTTGATGTGAGCAATAGATTACATCTCTAGATCATCTGTAGAATGATAATTTCATCTTGGTTGTATGATTTAAGCAATAAATCAATTGAAATAAGCAATAAATTATTTTTTAAGTTTTTTAATTTTTTTTTAGTTTTCTAATACCATCAGTAACCCTTTCACCAAAGTAATTTTGATTGAATTTGACTGAAGACAAGGTTTGCAGCTAAACTGTCATGCATCTTCCTGGGTCCTAGTTTGGGCTTGAAATATGATTGAGAAAGTGCTGCTTTTTAAGCTAATAAAAGTCTGTATTCTACCATTTTATCATTTTTGTATTACTATAACAAAAATCTAGGCACTTAAAATTAGTCAATAAAAATAACAGAAACAAAATATTTTCAGAAAGTTGGGAAAAACTGGAAAAAAATACCAGCTTGAAAATCTATCATAGTGAATACATATCAATTTGTCCATTTTGTGGAAAGAATTGAAAACTGGAGTGCCATTTCCAAGTGTTATTGATAGTATTATGTGTTTTATAGCTGACATTAACATATATCAGAGATAATATTATGGATTTGCCTCTTATTCCAAACATGGCTGAGCCTGTCACCATTCCTGATTCTACTGTTGTCAAAAATGGTAAGTTATCCAATAAAAATTTTGGTAACAAACTAAAAAGAAAGCTGTTTTTCTTTAGTAAATAATTTTCTCTTTTTCCTCTTGCTTCTAAAGTTCTCCTCAGTAAAAATAACAAAAAAGAAAGAATATGCAACTGTATAAAAGCTATGTAATGAAAGGGCTATTTTGCTACAAAAGTGTCTAAATTATTAGCTATATTTTTTCAGTTAGAGGAGACAAGTCTTCAATTTGAAAATTTTTCTTTTACTATTTCTTGTTTGCAGGCATAAACATTAAGAAAAATTAGAAAACAATAAGAAAAAAGCATTTCTACTGAAGAGCCCATTTCTCACAGCTGATTTATCACATTATAATGCAACACAATTTACAACAATGCTTTCCAGAGAAAGTGTTAGGCTTGCTCCTCTGACTGAACTATTATTTATAGACCCTTCACTCTACTTTTATTTGGCTGAACTAATATTTATAGACACTTCACTCTACTTTGACTTTACACTTTGATTTCAGGGGGGGGGGTAAATCTTCACTATGTAGAATCTTGAATTTATGTTAGCTCTTGATAATGCCAGTTTTCCACAGTTTACCATGGATTTGTTTCTGGACCAGTCACTCAATTTGTAGTGGCTTTGGTTCTTTTGAGTGTTGGGTCATGATACTTGATCTGGCGTGACTGCTGTTTAATCTGATTTCTTTGAACATGATCATGGTTGATGATCTTTTGTACAAGTAGTTCCTTTGTGCATGGAACTGTTGCTCTCAGGTTTCTGTTCATTAGCAACTGGGATGGGGAGGCTAATCCATCAACAGGTGTGTTCCTATATTCCAACAGTGCTAACTCAAAGTTCCATATTGGTTTTGCTAAGCCAATCCGTTTGGCTGAAGTTTGGTGATGATGTGGCTTGTGATATTTTCCATTCTAATATAAATTTTTGAAAGTGATTATGTGAGTTTTGGGCCATTGTCAGTAATGAGCATAGGGAATCCTGTAATGTGCTAAGTATCTCTTCAGGTAGTGTATGACTTGTTGTGTGTATGCATTGCATCCCAATCTGTTGACTTCAAAGAAGCAACTGTAATAGTCAATGGTAATGAGGTAATATTCTCCCTTTTTGTAGAAGATTTTTGTAGATTTTTTTCCATGACAAGTGAGAAATGTCATGTGGCATTAAGAGTTCTTTTTTGGTATCTTGTGCATGCATAGCAGTTTTTGATATGTCCTTCAATGTCTTTTGTCATTCCTGGCCAAAAAATGACTGAGCAAGCTTGCTGCTTAGTTTTTTTTATGCTCTAATGTGATGCATGTATGCAGTTGAGGATTTGCTTTTCGGGAGTTTTTGCATATGACTAGGTGATCTCCTTTTAGTATGATATTGTCTATGATTGTTAAGCAATGTTTGACATCCCAGAATGAGCTGAGGGCTGGTGAGAGGTTTCTTGGTTTCCGGCCAACCCCTTTAAATTGTCTTAGCAAGCACAATCATTTGAGCATCTGCTGCTGTCTGTTGTTTGAGCTTTTTGAGTCTGCTGTTGCTGATCGGTTGTAGCAACATCACTGAGTGTATGTATAATTCAATCTCCTTTTGCATTGTTGTATCCTCTTCAGGAAGATTCAGGCAAGACAGGGCAATGGCAACAGGGATTTTTTTGCCTGGGCGGATTGTTACTGTGAAGTTGTATGGTTGGGTTGTCAGTAACATTCATTGAAGTCTTGGTGAAGACTTTTACATTGATTAATTCAGGACTACTTTGAGATGCTTGTGATTAGATACCACCCTGAATTTCTGGTCATAGAGGTATTGATGATAGTGCATGCATCCAAAAAGAATGGCATAAAGTTCTTTTTCTATTTGCAAATAGTTTGGTTTGGTGGCGTTCAGTGCACATGATGTGAATGAAATTGGTTTCTCATAAGGAATGAGAGTGGCTCCTAGGCCAAACTACAGAGCATGAACTTGTAGCTCAATATTCCCTGCTGCTGGATCAAACAATGTAAGGGACTGCAGATGGATTCTTTGATGTTGGTAAAGGCTGTGTCATATTGGTGCTCCCACTTAAGCTGTTGGTTGTTTTGCAAGATCACGTAGGGGCTGGTTTAGTGACGACAGGTTAGAAATATACTGTGCAAGGTAGTTCATCATTCCTAGTATAGTTTGGAGTTCTTCTTTGGTAGATGGGGGCCTTATTTCTTTTAGTGCACTGACCTTTTTGGATCTGGGTGGATGCCATTTTCTGATATTATGTGTTCAAAGTTTGGTATGCTTTTGCATCCAAAAACAAATTTCTCTGGGTTGAACTTGACAGCTTTTTCACGTACCTGGATTAGCGCGCTGTGGACATTGGCGTCATGCTCTTCTATGGTTTTTCCTGATAAGATGATGTCATCAACTATGATAGAGAACCCTTTGATACCCTCAAATGTCTCTTCCATGCTTCTCTGGAATTCGTCCTGTGCTGAGATTAGACCAAACAGCATGCGGTTTGAAGATGTATTGACCATGTGGTATGTTGAACATTGTTAATTGAGATGAATCCTCATCAAGGATGTGAGACCAGTATCCATGGTGGACATCCAATTTTGCAAATGGAGCAGAATGTTTCAATATTACTTTGTCAAATGTGGGTATTGGGTGGTGGGGTGTTTTTATAACCTTGTTTAAGTCATGTGAGTGCATACCCCAAGGCTTTTGTCAGGCTTTTTTTTTACCACAACTGCTGCATTCGCCCAGTCTATGGGGTGAGAGACTTTTTTGATGAGACTCAGTTTTTTCATTCTATCTAGTTCCTCCTTGAATGTGTCCTGGAGGGCTATTGGCATGCGCTTGGCTGGTATGGCCTTTGGGTCAGCCCCTTCTTTGAGAGTAATGTGACACTCCTTCGAGTTGTTCAATACCTTGGAAAATGTCATGGAATTCCTCTATAAAAACGGTTGACTTTGGGATTATGTTTTCAACTGTGATTATCAGCTTGATTAATTTCAGTTTTCTGCTAGTTTCAAGGCCTATAATTGGTATGGGGGCATCTTTCACTACAAAGAAGGGATGTGTTTCATTGCATACATTGGTGTATGCACAGGTGAGGCTGCAAACACCTGTTGTTTGGATTCTCTGCCCCCCCCCCCCCCAAATTGGTGAGGATTTGTAGTGTCTTGCTGATTGTTGGTTTTGGTTTGATTGAGTTTAATAGATTATCTGGTATAATATTTGTTAGAGCTGTGTCAATTTTAAAAATAATGCTGATTTGCCCATTGATCATATGCCTTAAGTATGGTTGATTGTCACTCATTTCCATGTTTACGACATATTAAAAAATTCATCATTGTTTATTTTTTTGTGCGTCATAAGGATGCTGTTGCTGGTTTGTTGTGTTCACTGTCCTTTTGCTACTTCACAAAGTGGTTCAGTTGTCACAGTCACTATAAATCTTTCCTTTTGCTAGACACATGTTGGAGGGTGAATATTCACCACCACAGAAGTAACAAGCTTTTGGTTTGGTATGTTTTTTTTTTATACAGTCAACCTCTTGTTTTGTTTGTATTTCTTAAAAAGCTTGGGTGCCACTTTTATCAAGTTGTAACATTGCTCTGAGTGCGCCTGGGTTTCTACATGTGCTTGCACAAAAATAGCTGCCTGTGACAGAGTTAGATTTGAACTTGCTTGGAGAAGTTTTTCTCTGACCTTTGCTGAGGAGACAAAACACACAAGTCTGTCTCTTATCATTTCTTCTCTTATGTCTGTTGTGGAATAGGCACGCTCACGGGCCAACAGCTTTAGATCATTCATGTATTTATCCACAGGTTGACCATCACGTTGATCACGTTTGTGAAAGAGGTACCTTGAGAAAACTATATTACATTGAGGATTGAAATACGCACTAAATTTGTTTAAGCATACTTCAATCTCGTCTTTCTCATCTGCTGCAATTTTTAAGGTGCTAAAGATGTCTCGCCCATTATGTTTCATCCATATTAGTAGAAAGACACGTTGGCATTTTTCTGTCTTTCCACTGAGGTGTCCTTGGAACATTAGGCTTGCATTGTTCTTGAATCTTATCCATGCCTCTTTAAGGTTGTTATTGTCCAGTCCATTGCGGGGTAATGGACCTAGGCTTCTATGTTGCTGTTTTTCTTTTCTTTTTTTTTCAAAGTGTGTCTGACACCATGTAGAAAGTTTCAACGTTTATTATGGATAAGTAGAAACCCAGGTCATCTAGAATAGAAAGAGATCAGAATATTACACTTGTAAAAAGGATTTTTTTTGGGGGGGGAGGGAGGGCTGGTTCTAAAACGATTCGTATAATTGGTGACAATCTTTCAGTTATTTCATTAGAATTGGAAGGAAAATATTTCAATTATCAGGTATACCTATTTCAATCTGTCTTTCAAACAGGAAGTGGGGTATCTACTTTCTCTCATGTGTATGCATATGTTTTTCAAAATCATTTTACCAGTATTGATACTGAGACAAAATGATGAAAGATGTAAAAATAGAATCAATTGAACAATTTTGTTGTTTGATTCTAAAGGAAACTGGGACTAGCATTCAAAGGAAAAGGCAGCATTGCCACTAATTGTAATCGATGCAATCGATAGATTTCGGTTAGGAGGGGTGCAAAACAAAATGATTTCTTAGGTTTTTTTTTGTAGATTTCCCCTTTAACACTGCACATATTCACTTATGTTTCAAGTACTGTTTTTGTTTTCTTTCAGAGATATGTGGTGTTTGTTCAGTATAGCTAAGTGTGATCATTTTATAGATAGCCTACCAAAGATATTCCTTGTTTTATTTTCCAGGTAACATTGTCTTTGTGTGTATTGTAAATAATATTTTTATCACGTCCATTTGTTGTTGATTTTAGTCATTACTTGTTCTTAGATTTAAACTTAAGCCCTACCGAATCTGATGATAGTTTGACCTCAAGTAGTCGGATTTGTATGTTTGTTGTGTCATAAAATTGCAAGCTTGCCTCTAGGCCATACTTTCTGTCAATTGAGAACCTTGTGAAAAGATACTTTTTTTGGAGGGGAGGGTAGAAAAAATGATGCATATAATTGGTGATAATCTTGTCATTTCGGTGATAATCTGTTATTTCGTTAGTATTCAAAGGGAAAATATTTCAATTATTAGCTTTAGTATTTCAATGTTTCTGTCAAACAGGAAATGGGGTATCTATTTTTTCTCGTGTATATGCATATTTTTTCCAAAATCGTTTCACCAGTATGGAATCTAAAACAAAATGAATAAAAGATGCAAAAATAGATTTGATTGAACAATTTTGTTGTTTGACGCTAAAGGAAAGTGGAACTAGCATTCAAAGGAAAAATCAACATTACCACCAACCATTTGGTGGCTTTTTTATACTAGATGATTAGCCAAATCACTAGCATATCAACCACATAACCTGTGGAAGAATATTCAGGACTCTTTTTCAACTATAAATCTAGACATTTTGTGTTGGCTATCTGCCTAAGATAGTTTGTTTTCTGCCCTTTTAAGGGTCATTATTTATTTTCCTGGACATTGTGTTGAAAAGAGGGAAGCAGCTGGGCTTGTGTTGTAAGCTTTTCTGTTGAATATGTTTGATGTCCCTGTTATTTATACTTTCTTTCAGAAGTTGAAGATGCTTTGCCAAGTGACCATGAGGAGCTTTTTGACTTTCCAAACCACCTTTTGTCTCATAAAAGGGAATATGTTCCTGTGGATACTTTTTGCTCTTTTTCAGGACCATGTAAACTTGAACCTGACACCCAGGAATTGAGCTCCACATGTTTTGACAGAAAAGGTACATCTCAAGCATTTGGTTTTTATATAATCAAATAGATTAAATTAGACTTTGCTAGGTCTTCATCATCTTAAGATTTGAAACTGCTGAAGCCAAATCGAGTCGAAAAAAAAATTACTTGAAACTGTGCAATGGACTATGGACAGCAATTCCTGCAAATTCTCAAATTTGTAACTTTCTGTATAAGAATTGTTTGTTTTGTTCAATGAACTTCTTTCATTTCTAAAAAAAAATATTGAACATTAATGTCGTCTTGTACTGTAGTATTAAGTATTGTAGTGTAGAGGTTTTGCACTTGTAGATGATGATTTTTCTTTTTTGCTCCGCTTGTTTTATTTCTATTGTCGTAAATCCAGCAGAAAATATATTATTATTATTCTATAAAGCTTTCAAATAGTATTAATAATAGTTTATAGTAAGACTCAGTTTGGATTCTGAATTTTCGGAATGTCCAAATTATGTCCAATTATTTCCGTTATGTCCAAATTAGTAAATGGACCTTTGTTTTTAAAAGGAAAGACATAATTGTTACGTA
This sequence comes from Artemia franciscana, assembly GCF_032884065.1. Lineage (NCBI taxonomy): Eukaryota > Metazoa > Arthropoda > Branchiopoda > Anostraca > Artemiidae > Artemia > Artemia franciscana. The sequence continues at coordinate 1,137,727 of NC_088876.1, forward strand.
AGTCAACGCTACATTTATGGTGTTTGAAATCTTTTAAGGGATTATGCTACCATATTTAGAAATTTCCACAAACAGCTCTAGAAAAACCTAATTTAAACAAAAGCCAGTAAACAAAAGTTTAAATGGTGATTATAAATTTTCAGTTGCAAAAGAATCTCCGGCATTTATAGGAGTAAGTAAGAGAGGAAGAGAATTTTTGTGTGGAAGAAGTGGACAATATTTTTCCGTTATTTCCAAATTAGTAATATCAGAAAAAAAAAAAAAAAATGGTGCAAAAAATAATACTACTGAAAATAATGACATGCACATGAGCCTTGAGATTGTTCTTATCATAGTGTTCTCAGTAAAAAAAAAAAAGAGATTTCGAAGACATTCTATAATATAAAATAGCAGAACATGATCTTTTTCTACAGACTTCTAAGCCATTCTTCTTCAACGTAGTAATGGCAGCGGCATAATCAGGTGGCGTAGACCACATAGGGTGGCACTCTCCAGGTGTTTGCACCAAGAGAAGAAAGTGGAAGCTCACTTTTCAAGTATATTAAGACTACGAAAGATCTAAGGGTATTTTCCATTGTTAGCCCTAGCTACTAAAGCTTATGGCTTTTGTGTTAGTTAGCTAAATACAGTGGGTGGATTTTATACTTAGAAATACATATTCAAAGATTTATACTGCATGTTTAACCACCCCCGCATTTCAAATCCAGCACTCCCGCACAAGGCCACTGATAGAAAACACACCTCCAAAACTGCGATTCCACATGGTATGAGTCACAAACCTGGAGCTCACATCATCAATTTACTTTCATTCCAGGGCATCATGGACGCAATACAATCATTTATCAGGTTTTATTTTTTTTTCAACCCTGTTGTAAGTTCCCTGTTCACAAAAAAATAAACAGAATAATCCCCATCATTTTGAAAATAGTCAGGTGTAAGGCATGGAAAGGTGGTCATTTACTAAACTCAGAAAGGAGTCCGTTTATGACAGCAATCTTGCTTTTGACACCAATGAGTAGTGGATGCTGTTGGGACTTGGAAGGGCAATCAAAGAAAGGGGGGGAAATTTGAATCTTATGTTTATTTGTAATGAGAAAACATAAAACTTAAAAATTAAATCTTGGCTGTTATATTTCCCCAAAGAAACTAAATGTAATTTTCCAAAAAAAAAAAAAAACTAAAATTACTTGAGTATATTTTAAGTATAATATTTGTTAAACATGAAAAGGCTTGGTATGTTATTTTTATTGCTATGTTTTAGTTGGTGTAATGAAAATTAATAACACATCTCACAAAAAAGGAAATGTTGCCACCTAAGCACAAATGATAGTCTGGCCTTTTGAGATGTTTGTATTTCCTATTTGTTTCGGGTCTCCTCTTTACTTGTTTCGTTGATTGTAATTTCAGTTGTTTGAAATATTGTTTGACTTTAACTGTGCTGGTCATTGGCTTAATACGGTTTGTTAACTTTAAGAATGGTGCGCTCATTCGGTTTTGTATTCTTAGTATTATTATCAAAATAAAATTACTGTACTTCGCTATAAAGTACAGCACAACTAATCAAGTAACAGTTGAGCTTGGTCAAGCCCATAATGAAGAGTTCAACCAACCATAACGAAATGAAATTGTAAATTATAACCAACCATTTTTTTTTGTGACCAACCTCCTAAGTGACAAATATCGATTTTTCACAACCTTTTCGTTAATCATATATCTATTTTCATACCAGTTGAGCTTGGTCAAGCCCATAATGAAGAGTTCAACCAACCATAACGAAATGAAATTGTAAATTATAACCAACCATTTTTTTTGTGACCAACCTCCTAAGTGACAAATATCGATTTTTCACAACCTTTTCGTTAATCATATATCTATTTTCATACCAATCTCATGTTCTTTAACTTTCTTTGAAAACTTACCTTTAAAAAGAAATTTATAGGGAAATCGTAATATTCGATTAATTACATAGAAAAGACAAGATTATGAAGTTTAAGTCCCTAGAATAGGAAACAACACATTAGCAAAACCAGACCAGATTCAAAATTATCCTTTACCATGAAAAATAGAGAGAGATCACGCAGGAAAATCTATTGCCACAGTACAGTTTAAATAGTCTAATTGAAAGGCAATATAACTTTTATTCCGATTATAAAATATCCATTAAGTGATGCAAAACAAGAATTTGAGCCAAATAAGGGAAAAATGTGTTTTTTGTTTTGTTTTAAGTCTGCAAAAGCCATACACACAGCCAATACCTTCAAAAGGTACATTTAAGCCATACACACAGCCAATACCTCCAAAAGGTACGTTTTATTCCCATTTGAAACTTAGTGCCTCCCTTTATATTCCTTTCTGAGCAGTATAGCAAAAAGAACAGAATCATTGCTGCAGCTTAGTAAAGAGTAAATCAATGGAAACCTTGGTGCATAGTAGCCTAAAGTGTGAAACACTTTGAAAAATAACCGTCTAGTGTTCAGGATTTTGTGTGAATTTCAAAAGGGTATTGAAAACATTTGAGAATGGTTAAAATTTGTAAAAATCTTGATTTAGATAGCTTGTTGTTGTTTTGATTCCTTTACTCACCGAATCATCACCCTTTCCCAGAAAAAGTTGTTGCAAGCGTTGTTTTACGCCACTCTGGTATCCGAGTAGACCCATGCTTATAAAACAGAAAAATAATCACAAAAAGACAAGTGACAAAAGAATTTGTTTAAAGAGAAAAAGGACGTCGTAACCTCATATCTGCTTTATGATATAAATGCGTGAGATTTTAGTGCAACGGTACCTTCGCCACTCTAAATATGGGCTTTTTTATTAGTTCGATAACACCACAGTAAAGTTTTTCAAGAGTCCTTAAGAAACTAGAGGAGCAGAGACGAAATTGTAAATTCAAAAGATGATTGAGAAACTATAGAGCTTTACAACTTTTTTTTTTTTTTTTTAACAAGCCAAAGGTAGAAGTTCTGATAATTTGCTATTATGCCTTTCCATTACCCAAAGGCTAGTTTCCAATAAGCATAAATAGGTTAGCTCTAGTTATTTCTGTTTCCAAAAATTTATTAGCTATCATTTGGATTTGAAAATTTGTGAATAAAGTGCCAAATCATGAAATTGGTTTTCTATTAATCAAATTACCTTTTATTGTCACGGTTCCATCAAACTATAACGCTTAGATTTATTCAGATGTAATATTTAGTGTCATTTTTCACGCTTCTAGTCTGTTTTTTGTTTTATGAGGATTCAGTATTTATTTGTATGTTATTGAGAATATTTAATCCTACTTTTATCAATTTCTGTCTCTTTGTTTATTTTTGTTGTTAAAGCTGGAGATACTTCATCAATTGAAACTGAAACGACAAGAGAAGCTTCTATTTCTACTCTATCATCTGAACATCAACTGCTACCTGTGGGTGCTGCATCCAGAATAACCAATTTAAAATCAGAATCAGACTCTCAAAATCTGGACAGTAATGACAAAGGTATTATTAAAATTGATAGTGTTGTGAACTTGGTTTGAAAAAGGAAATATTTTGTCAAATGTAAACATTTTTGTAAATCATACAAGCGTAACATCAGCATATGTATCAAGCCATATGAACAGGACTAGATAATTCAAATTAAATTATTTTATTAACCTCCTAAAGCGAAGAGTATAAAGATAAAGAAAAATGAACAAATTGACCATATAAATATAAAACAACAAACAAATATAAATACAGGCCATTCTCAATTACATTTCATTGATAACTTTAAATATAATATAATAATATATATAATAACTATAAATTCTAACATAAACAAGCTGCAAATCCAAAAAAAGGAAATACTGGAAATTATAAAAATAATACCAACTGACTAAAGAAAAAAAATATTCTAGTCTCAATAAATTTAATTAAAAAACAAAACGAACAGAAATTATTCCGTATATGAAAGGGACTTTTCCTCCTCAACACCCCACTCTTTACGCTAAAGTTTCTTACTGTTTGAAAAAGTAGAGTTAAGAGAAATAGTCAAACTTTAGCATAAAGAGCGGGGCGTTGAGGAGGAAAAGCCCCTTTCATATACGGAGTAATTTCTGTTCGTTTTAAGTTTTAATGTCGCTCCTTACTTTCATTTAAAAAACTTGGTTTTTTTTATTTAATAGAGTCAAGAACGCGAAATTTTTGTGTAATTTCAAACATGTAATTTAACAGTGCACAATTTCATTAAAAACTTTATTACCTTTGATAACGCCATGGGAGCCTTGCATCAGGGTTGCAGTCTTGCATTAGGGTTGCAGCCTTGCATCAGGGTTGCAGCCTTGCATCAGGGTTGCAGCCTTGCATTAGGGTTGCAGCCTTGCATCAGGGTTGCAGCCTTGCATCAGGGTTGCAGCCTTGCATCAGGGTTGCAGCCCTGCATCAGGGTTGCAGCCTTGCATCAGGGTTGCAGCCTTGCATTAGGGTTGCAGCCTTGCATTAGGGTTGCAGCCTTGCATTAGGGTTGCAGCCTTGCATTAGGGTTGCAGCCTTGCATCAGGGTTGCAGCCTTGCATTAGGGTTGCAGTTACTTCTAAACCGAGTTGCTTCTAATATATAGCTCGCTACCTCAAACTGTTCGATTAATTTCTTATTTAATACAACAATTAATTAAAGATAGGCTATGAAAGGTCAAACATTACTTATCCATCATAGTAATTGGATATTAGCAAATATTCCTGGATACAACTAAAATCAAACGACTTGATATGACAGAAATCAGGAAATAAGGGTAATTAATAAAACCGGGTTATTAGTAATTCATATTCATAAGTTCAATTAAGTTCTTTTTTCTTAAAATTATCATGTACTTCTTTAGTTGGATTTTAGTTGCTGAAGAGCAGTGTAGAATTGGGAACAAGGGATGAAAATGACCTTAGATCTTCGAATAAACAGAAATTACAGTATCGAATCACCCTCCTTCAATGGTAGGTCTTTTTCGAAAAAAAAATTGAATAAAAAAATTACTTTTTTTACCTGAAAATAATGAGCGACATTAAAACGAACATAAATTACTCCGTGTATTAAAGGGGCTGCTCCCTCCTCAACGCCCCGCTCTTTACGCTAAAGTTTCCTTCTTAAAACTTAAAAAGTTTCTAAAACTTAAAACGAACAGAAATTACTCCGTATATGAAAGGGGCTTTTCCTCCTCAACACCCCGCTCTTTACGCTAAAGTTTCTTACTGTTTTAAAAAGTAGAGTTAAGAGAAAAGTCCAAGATAGGTGACTGACATAACCGGATCCGCTCTCTTTGGTGGAGTTGGGGAGGGGGAGTAATTTGGAAAACTATGAAAAAATAAGGTATTTATAACTTACAAACGAGTTATCAGATCTTAATGAAATTTGATATCTAGAAGGATCTGGTGCTTTAAAACTTTTGTTTTAAATCCCAACCAGATCCGGTGACATTGACGGGAGTAGGAGGGGGAAACAGGAATTCTCGTAAAACGTGAAAATCGAGGTATCTTACGAATGGGTGATCGGATCTTAATGAAACTTGATATATAGAAGAGTCTTATGTCTCAGATGCTCCATCTTCAATTCGAATCAGATCCAGGGACATAGAGGATTGGAGAGGGGAAACAGAAATCTTGGAAAATGCTTAGAGTGGAGAGATTGGGATGGAACTTGATGCGAAGAATAAGCACAAGTTATTGATACGAGATTGACATAATTGGTACGGATCTGTTCTTTTTGGGGGAGCTGGGGGGTTTCAATTTGGAAAAATTAGAAAAATTTAGGTATTTTTAACTTCAGAATGGATGACCGGATCTTAATGAAATTTGATAATTAGAAGGAACTCATGTCTCAGAACTTTTCTTTCAAATCCCGAACAGATCTGTTGACATTGGGAGAGTTGGAGGGGGAAACTGGAAATCTTGGAAAACGCTTATAAATGTCGTAGATACGTAATTGACGTAACCGGACTGGATCCGCCCTCTTTGGGGGAGTTAGGTGGTGGGGTTCAGTGCTTTGGCGAGTTTAGTGCTTCTGGACGTGCTAGGACGATGAAAATTGGTAAGTGTGTCAGGGAGCTGCAAAAATTGACTTGATAAAGTTGTTTTCCCCGATTCGACCATCTGGGGGGCTGAAGGGAGAGAAAAAATTAGAAAATTGAGGTATTTTTAACTTACGAGTGGGTGATCGGATCTTCATGAATTTCGATATTTAGAAGGACCTCGTGACTCAGGGCTCTTGTTTTAAATCCCGACCGGCATTAAGCCTCTGATTTTCCTTTTAAAGCAATCTACCGATTCGTAGAATTTTGCTAGAGCTCATACCATATGACCTCTTGGCTCTTCTGACCTCGTCACAAGTGCCATATGAGTTCTTAGCTCTTTATAATTGTTCTAGTCAAAAGCACAACATGTATCGTCAGAAGTACACATTGCCTTTTTGGCTGTTGGTTAAGGAGTCAATAGTATAAAGAGTGCAAGTGATCTCATCAAGTAGACAATGCCCAGGACTATGCCTCTTGGGGATCACCCTTTTACTTTTCACCCAACTGAATAATGGTAACTGAGTTCCTTTTTGGTGGAACGATAGGAGTGTTATCATTATGGGTAGCACAGTATAAGTCACAATGAGGATGAAATCAAATTCATCTCAGCTAAAACACTATGACTGACAGCCTTAGGCACAGGAACAGACTAGTGTGACTTTGGCAGTAGGAAATTTGTTTATTTGTTATTCAACTGTTGACTTAAAGGGTCATGCTGACATTACAGGTAGTGATGACCAGGTTACTTTGGTGATTGTTAAGAAGAACAAATGATCCGGTCATTTTAAGAACCCCCCCCCCCCTGCCTTGGCTCATTGGTGACGACCCACTTGACTTTAGCATATTAGTCAGTGGAGGAAAAGAAACTAACAAGGATTCCCTTAGTATTGGCGAGCGAAGATGGAATAGCGCAGCACTATGGGTCATTTGTATCCTTCGGGAGGCACATTCCACCATTTTAGTGTTTGGAAGCCTCGTAAGACCGTCGATTATCTAGTCTAAAATACTCATGAATGGGGAGCTCCCGGAGAGTGGAGTTGACAGGGCAGTCCTCCAGGAAGGGAGGGAACGGCCTGTGGCAACTCACCTAAGGCGGCTTTGTAGGACCCTCTTCTACATAGTTTGAGATTTTCTGTCCTATTCATGCTCTTTTCTTAAGTAAACGTTTGGAAGATACAGCCCACTCCTTTTTAGGGAACCGGACCGATCTGGATCGATATTGGTTGAGATTTATCCCTACCAACTAGCTGGTTTGTTATTGTGGCGTTAGCTGGGATAGCTGGTTTGTTGTATTTGTGGCGTTGAGGGGAGAACAGCCCCTTTCATTTACGGAGTAATTTTTGTTCGTTTTAAGTTTTAATGTCGCTCCTTACTTTCAGTTAAAAAAAAACTTTATTTTTATTTAACTTCTGAAAGTTTTTGAATTAATGCATGTTTTGATTTTGGCTACCAGCACATGAATAATTAAAACAAAATTTGCATATTAATTTCTTTGTTTTGCTAAATGGCTTTTTAAGAGTTTTGATTAGACGATTTTGATCAAAAAATGGGGTAGGGGAGGAGGCCTAGCTGTCATCCAATTTTTTTACGAACGTGTTTATTAGTAATAAACTTACGTACCTTATGAATTAACTTACGTAATGAACTTCTATATTTGTGCATTTTTATTACATATATGAGGGGTTTCGCCCCCTCGTCAATACCTAGCTCTTTACACTAAAACTTGAATTTTGCCCAACATCCTTAAGAATGATCCCTGAATCAAAAGGCCGTAGAATCAATAGTTGAAATTACTAAAAATGCTTTAGCATAAAGAGCAAGGTATTGTGGAGGAGACAAACCCCCTTATATACGTAATGTTTTTTGTTCGTTTTAAGTTTTATTACTGCTCATCACTTCCAGTTGAAAAAAATTATTTATTTTCTCATTGTTTTTTTAATAATGCTAGAAAATTCTGCGTCCCCTTCATGGAATTAAGTTTTAGACTACGTTGAACAGAATGGCTATCTCAAAATTTTGATCTGGTGACTTTGGGAAACAAATGAGCGTGGGAGGGGGCCAAGGTACCCTCCAATTTTTTGGTCACTTAAAAAAGGCTCTAGAACTTTTAATTTCCTTTAGAATTAGCTCTCTAGTAACATTCTAGGACTACTGGGTCGATACGATCACCCCTGGGAAAAAAAAAAAACAATTAAAAACGCATCCGTGATCTGCCTTGTAGGCAAAATCTGATTGTAGGATTTTCGTTAATATTCTATTACTTTTAGTGGGTGTTTCGCCTTATTTTCTCAGGTTCGTAAATTCTGATGGATGAGATTAAACTTGATGAAACTTATATATTTAAAATCAGCATTAAAATATGATTCCTTTGATGTAACTATTGGTATCAAAATTCCGTTTTTAGAGTTTCGGTTACTATTGAGCCGGGTCGTTCCTTACTTACAGTTCGTAACCACGAACTGTTTGACTAATATAATGTAGCTACTTTTAATATCAAGGTAAAACTGTTTCTTTTAGGCTTGGGCTTTTGAGGTAAACCAAGAATACCCATTTGAGGAAGAGCACAATGACCAACATCTTGTGCTTTTTTCTGCCCTTCCCTCTTTAATTTTGGGGGAGGGGGAATTGTACTTCAACTGAGAAATATGTTTTTGAAACAAGGAAAAATATAGTCGTCTCCTTCCTAGATTTTTATATGAACGGGATTCTCCTGATTTGTTCTTGGAATACTTTACTGTGATTTTAAGGGGAGACCTTGAAATTGGAATAGCTTATATTTATTTGAGAACAAAAATGTGGAATTTCCCCTTTTTGCTAAGAAACAAAAATCAAGGATGTGTGTTTGTTCATTTTTGATATTCCAATCACATTGAACTAATTGTCTTTGATATTTAGAAGAGTTTATATACATTCAAAGCTCCAGTGAACTTTAGTAATGACCGGTAAGATTTTTCGAAAGGGAAATGAATTCTTGACATGATCTTGTGCCAAACCAAGATTTTACCATAAAAAGAATCAGCTACGAACAATTAAATTTCCTTAGATACCCAACTGATCTAGAAGCAGTGACTTTAGCAACTATGTAGCTTCCTAGATCAAGGGGAATGGATCCTTAAAATAAATAAGTTTGTTCACTTAATTTTTTTTGTGAAATTATGTTTATTGATGCTTACTTGAACATTATATATTATCAAAGAGAAAAGGTGGATTATTTCAAGGACGGGGGGGAGGGTGGAGTTGTCAGACTCTTCAACAATTTTGATTTAACACCCGAACATCCTAACTCTTTAGCCTTATTGTATGCATACAATGTATTTGAATATCAGAAACGTTAATTTAGCCGTTTCGATATCGATGTTTTAACTTTTTCAGAATGATTCCTTCAAGACAAGATCTAATGAATTGGATATAGAAAGGGGATTAATGATATGGCGCCCCTATAATACACATAATAATTTGTATACTTTATTTTTTGTTTGTGCTGCTCCTTATTTCCAGCTAACTAAATTAGTTTTTTTTTTGTTTATTTACCCGCTGTGTTGGAGTAAGGTGTATAGTGTTAAAGGGATATCATGGTTTGTCAGATTACCACTTCATAATCAAACCGAAAAAAGGAAAAAGTAATACGTTGAGAAGAAATAATAATAATAAATTATAAAGGAAGAATGTTTAGACACGTCAGGTTGGAATAATTACAATTAATATAAAAAAAGAGTTCTAAAACAATATGAAATGTTTAAACGGTGCTACTAAGAACATCTTTTTGATTGTTCTAGTCAAAAGCACAACATTTATCGTCAGAAGTACACAAAGATAGGAGCTGAGAGGGGGGGGGGAATGAAGTCTACTAGAAGGAACACCTCAAACAATACACAACGTCAAATAGTTTTCTTTATCCAATTATTCAGAAATGTGCAAAGGGTAATTTCTCTCACTTTGACAGCAGTAACACTAATTTTGTTCAAGCCTCAAAAATATATTTTTGTCGAGTTTGAAAATATTTTGCCTCAAATTAGATCACCGTAAATGACTAATATTTTCGGGATAAATTAGTTTTTAGTTTTGAAATGTGGATTGTCTGTCACTTTCCGGAAGTGACTCTTGACTTGACAGCAGTGCTCGTGACTTTAAATGAGACGTTATGCCACTCTTTTCAAACAGTTGGTGATAATGAACTTTAATTAGGGAGCCATGTGGCTGATTAGAAACCGATACTCTAAAAAACAGAGTTTCGATAACAATTGACATATCAAAAGAGTTGAATTTTCATGCCTGTTTAAATTATCTAAAATTTACCAAATTTGATTTTCATCTGATTGTTGGATTTTCACTCCTATTTCTTCTCTTTTTCGGATAAATGACCTGCTTTCTTTTCCGTAAAAATAAAAAAAAACAAGTTTTTCGAAATGAAAGTAAGGAGCGACATTAAAACTGAAAACGAACAGAAATTACTCCGTATATGAAAGGGGCTTTTCCTCCTCGACATCCCGCTCCTTACGCTAAAGTTTTTTATTGTTTTAAAAAGTAGAGTTGCGAGAAAGAATCAAATTATGCGGAACAAAATGGCTATCTCAAAATTTTTATCCGTTGACTTTGGGAAAAACATGAGCGTGGGAGGGGGCCTAGGTGCCCTCCAATTTTTTTGGTCACTTAAAAAGGACACTAGAACTTTTCATTTCCGTTAGAATGAGCCCTCTTGCAACACTCTAGGACCACTTGGTCGATACGATGACCCCTTCTTTTGATATATCCGAAAAAAATCCGATTCTTTTGATATATCTCTTAGTATCGAAATTCCGTTTTTTAGAGTTTCGTTTACTATTGAGCCGGGTCGCTCCTTACTACAGTTCGTTACCACGAACTGTTTGATTACAATTGCTTAGATTTGCCTATTCTAAAATACTGACTGACTATTTGAAAAGACTGACTATTTTAAAAGAATTGACTTTTTAAAAGGGCACTTGATCTTTCAATTTCCAATTGAATGAGTCCCTTTCGAGGTTTTACAGCAGCTCCTTTCATAGGAAGTGCCCTGGTCTAAAAAAAGTATATTTGTTTTGTTTTAATCAAATTTTAATAGCTCAGAAAAAAAGTGCCTCCAAGAAGCGCCCATTCACTAAATTTCGTTAGTCCAGTGATGAGTAAATTGTTTTCAAAGTAAGTGAAATTTTCTAGAGTGGGATGTGCCGTAAGTTAAAGACAGGCTATATTCCAGCAAAATAAAAGCCATGGGCCTTGACAAAATTGAGCCGCCAATCCTGTAGACTAAGTTTAAGGCCCATGATCACATTCGACCGTGTAAAAACTAAGTTAAACATGTTAGGTTCCTTGTGTAATTGTATTTTAAATAAATTGAGTGTCGAAAATTTTCAGTTCTAGAAAGATGTTTTTAGCAAACTGACCAAAGGCCTTACTAATAGCTAGAGAGAATATGCATATTGTCTAAAGCCATTTTTGTGTGCTATCAGACTGTGCTTAGAACTTGTTTTTGAGCAGTTGTGTCTCTTTTATGGTCTTCTAGACATCCATCATCATGCCGATAGCATTGCACGAAAATATCTTCTTTTAAAGAAATTTCTAAATAAGCGAAAATCATTGACATGAAAACAAAATCTACAACAAATGTTTATAGGCTAAAAATAAAACCTTTACGTCAATTTAGTTTAAACCTAAGTTTTTCCAGAAAACTAGGTGAAAGAGGAAAGGGTGGACACTTTTCCCAGTAGATTCCCATTTTTAGAACTACATAATTATTTTCTGCTGTCTATGAGTATATTGGTACAGCGGCCAGGCTGATTTATGTAACGTTGCTGTTAAATTAGTTTTCAAAGTGTAATTACGATATCAGTTCAACTAGGGGAGTAGGTTGTACGAAAAATGTGGTCCAATCCCGCTTTCTAGGGCTATAATGAAAGAAAAGTTGAGATGGCTAGACCACGTTCTGCGGATGAAGGATGACAGATTGCCAAATATTGTCTTTTTTGGCCAACCTTCTGGGGCTACACGGAAAGCAGGTCGTCCTCGCCTGGGTTGGGAGGATGTCATAAATAAAGATTTAAAGGAAATGGGAACTTCCTGGGAGGTTGTAAAGAAGGAGGCCTTGTATAGATTAAGTTAGAGGAGGAGCTTGCGTAGCTGTGTTGGCCTCAGGTGTCTTGGTGCTGCAATGAGTTAATAGTAGTAGTAGGGGACAGGGGTAGAAAAGGAAATCATTTGTTATAACCTATAAATTTTCTTGTAGTCCCGTCTGACTTTCAAGTTGCAAAACTGATAGAGATTTTCTTTATTATTATTTCAATTCTAATTCGTCTATGAAATGAAACTAATTTCAAGTTTCGTTCTTTCATTTGTAGAATGTCACCTTTCATTTATTATTGCTATAATCTCTGATTTTTGAATCGTTTTCACCTTATTTACTTTTAATAAAATAATTGTTTACTATAGAGATAATTCATTCTACTGTGTGCACTTCTGATGATGTGGATCAACCAAAATTCTTTGGTCCAAAAAAGCACAAAACATTGAAAAGACTGGAAGAAACACATCTAAAGATAAAGCTATATATTTGTGTCGTATGTGACAAGAGCTTTTCTCAGTCAAACAATTTGATTACGCACCAAAGAGTGCATAATGGGGAGAAACCTTTTAAATGTGATTTATGTGAGAAAACTTTTTCTCAGTCAAACAGTTTGATTCAGCACAAAAGAATACATACTGGCGAGAAACCGTTTAAGTGTGATATATGTGAAAAAACTTTTTCTCGGTCAAGCAATTTGATTCAGCACCAAAGAATACATACTGGCGAGAAACCGTTTAAATGTGAGTTTTGTGAGAAAGCTTTTTCTGATTCAAGCAGTTTGATTAAGCACCAAAGAATACATACTAGTGAGAAACCGTATAAGTGTGATGCATGTGAGAAAACTTTTTCTCAGTCAAACAATTTGATTCAGCACCAAAGAGTACACACTGGTGAGAAACCGTTTAAGTGTGATATATGTGAGAAAACTTTTTCTCAGTCAATCAGTTTGATGAAGCACCAAAGAGTACATACTGGTGAGAAACCGTTTAAGTGTGATATATGTGAAAAAACTTTTTCTCTGTCATGCAATTTGATTAGGCACCAAAGAGTACACACTGGTGAGAAACCGTTTAAGTGTGGAATATGCAAGATAGAGTATTCTTCTAAATTAAATCTTAATAATCATATAACAACCCATTTTTAGAAAAAGTGCTTGTCCATATTGTACAATAACAATTTCTTTGGTCTTGCTGAACCCTATTATACCTCTGTTTCTTTTGTTTTGCTCTTCTTTTTATATTTCTATCAGTTCATTAATTAATTCAATTTTTCTTGGAATATTTTTGTGTATTTTTTCAGTGATTTCTGTTTTGCTTATTGTTTTAACTTGTTCGTTCCCTCTGTCTATGACTTATCACCCCTGTAAAGTCTATTTTATTCTTCTTTTAATGTTTTCCCAATTTTTTTGAAAGTTTCTTTGCATATCCTTTGGATTGAAACATTTTGAATAATGATTAATGTAGGTTTTAGTCTGTCCTTAGAGAAATAAATCTTTAAAACAATCATTATCACCAATATTTATACTCAGGGAGGGGGTTTGTTTGCTCATTAAGTGAGTGCTCCAATTTGGTGACGTTTGTAAAGTCTTCTGGACACCAATTCAGATTATAAAGAAATAATGAATATCGATTTATCCATACAATCAGGTTCAAAAGGACCTAAAGCTGTATATTCTAATGTGAGAACTTTGGAAACAAATTTTGTTCTGTTGTGGTTCCTTGACAACAACAGGATGTATCTTGATGTTTTGATAAAACTGCGGCACATTATTCTAGTTTTTTTTTTACTCCCAATTCGGCCAAAAAATCTAGTTTTTCGATCAGCTTAAAACTGGTTTATTAAATGGGTTAGGGAAAATTGTGGCTCTAACTGGTTAAAACCCATACTCTAGTTCAAATAGTCCTAATTTACAAAAAATTAAGCACTTTATTCTTTTTTGGGTTTTGTTCTTGTTGATATTTGTATATATGAAAATGAAATCGGAAAATGATCAATCTAGTCTTTTTGACCACATGTTTTTTTTTTTTTTTTTTTTTTTTTTTTTTTTTTTTTTTTTTTTTTTTTTTTTTATGACCAGCGAACTTCGCACTTATTTTTTTAGACCAGGTCACTTCGTATAGAAGGAGTTGTTGTAGAAACTTCGAAAGGGCATCATTCGACTGAAAATAGAAAGACCTAACGCCCTTTTTAATAGTTAAAAGCAATTCGAGAGTAACCACCCCCCGCTCCTACACCCATCATTTCCTCAACATATTCGGTAAATTTTTGGGATAGCCATTTTATTTAAATGGGTAATATAACCCAACCCCCCATTGCACATCCTGGCTGAAGGGCCAAGAAACGGAGATCAGCACCGCCGGTAGGGACTACAAAGTCTAATGCTGTATCCTTTTTTTTTCATTTTATTTAGCGTAGTTGAAAGGTCTAGTAATTATGTATTGGAAGATGACAAACCCCCAGAACCCTCATGGCAAGGATTATAAATTATATTAGTTTCCGTTTATTAACATACAAGGTTTTTTATGGAAGGGGTTATTGTATAAACTTTGAAGGGGGTTGATTCGGAAATCAGAAGTTGTACTGGCCTTTTTAAGTGTCTAAAGTTGTCGAAGGGCATCAATCCCCCCCTCCCCACATCCTCTTATCCCTAAATACATCCGACAGAAATTTTAAGATATCCATTTTGTTCAAAATAGTCTAAAAATTATGTAACAAGGCCTTTGGGGTTGAAACTACCCCTTAGAATATGTGGGCAAATGTTGTAAGTTATGGCCTAGGGACATGAAAAGGTTTTTATGAAAAGGATATTCGTATAAACTTAAGAGTAGGCTGATTTACCTGGAAATTAAAATTTCTTGTCCCCTTTTAAGAGTCGAGATTGATTAAAAGAAACTAGCCCCGTCGATGCCCTGTTTTTCCGGAACGTATAGTATCTAATCAAAATTGTGTGATAGCTGTTTTGTTAAAAAAAAAAGTCCAAAGAACATATCGCATTGACTCCAGGGTTGACACAACCATTCATAGCCCAATCGCGAGGGATGTAAAATATGCCCTATATGCAGATTAATTTGTTAAGGAATGGTAGGTCGTATAAATTTTGAATGGGGCTCATTTGTTTGAAAATTAGAAGTTATAGTGCCCTTCTTAAGAAACAAACGTGATTTGAGGGCAATCAACCCCACCACCCATGGCTATTATATCTCAAAGCAAGCATCCAATCAAAATTTTGAGGCATCTATTTTCTTCAGAAATATTGAAAGATCCAGTAATTATAATTTCGTGGGTGTCAACCCCCCCCCCCCCAACGTCACGGCAAGGGTTGTAAGTTAGGCAGTTTGATCACTGTTTACATGTAATATATGACATGAAGAAAGGTATACATGTTTGAGCTTTACTTTCCAAAAAGACAAAGTGCATTCAGGTGGAGCCTTTCAGAAAAAGTTGAGGGGAGTGGTGAACCAAATCAAAACACGTTAGGGTATTCGTATAGAATTCAGAGGAGGCTGATTTACCTGGAAATTGAAATTTCTTGTTCTCTTTTAAGAGTTAAAATTGATTAAGGGAAACATGCCCCCCTCGATACCCTCTTTTCCCTAAACGTATCTGATCGAAATTGTGTGATAGCCGTTAAAAAAAAAATTTTATAGAACATATGACGTTGACTCCAGGGTTGACACAACCAAACATAACCCTATGGCAAGGGTTGTAAGTTAGGCAGTTTGATCATTGTTTTACATATAGTATATGATATTAAGAAAGGTATACATGTTTGAGCTTTACATTCCAAAAAGACAAAGTGCATTCAGTTGGAGCCTTTCAGAAAAATTGAGGGAAATGGTGAACTAAATCAAAACACTTTAGGGTATTCGTATAAACTCAAGAGGAGGCTATTTTACCTGTAAATTGAAATTTCTATTTCTCTTTTAAGAGTCAATATTGATCACGGGAAACTAGCCCCCTCGATGCCCACTTTTCCCGAAACGTTTCTGGTCGAAATTGTGTGATAGCCGTTTTGTTAAAAAAAAAGTCCAAAGGACACATGGCATTGACTCCAAGGTTGACACAACCAACCATAGCCCTATAACATGTATTGTAAGTTAGGCAGTTTGATCATTGTTTACATATAATATATGATATTAAGAAAGGTATAAATGATTGAGCTTTACTTTCCAAAAAGACAAAGTGCGTTCAGGTGAGCCTTTCAGAAAAAGCTAAGGGGGGTGGTGAACTAAATCAAAACACGTTATATGAATACGGGCTGTCCAAAGGGCGTAACTCAGGAATGAGTGAGTATATTAATTTGGAACTTTCAGGAAATGATAAGAGAGATGATCAATTGACCAAAAGGGCAAGATTTGCACACTACCACTATTGGTTCAACTCCTACCACACTGCTACATTTCCAATATTCAGGGGAAATCTGAACTAATTTAATGACACTATGTGTATTCACACAGTCAAAAAATGTACCATAGGATTGGATTTAAGTATTGACTTAGTACTTTCAGAGAATGCTCAAAGGGAAAGATCAATTGACCAGAGGCAATATGTTTACGCTACTACTTATGTTACTACAAATCCTTCACTTCCATAAAAACTACTTATAAGGCTTTCATAATTCGAATGAAAATTTTAAGAACCATTTAAATATGCATGTTATCAAAAGGAGATACCAGCAATGTCATAGCGATGGCTGATTGTATTAAGTTGGAACTTCCACGACATGATGAGAGGTATGACCAACTGACCAATAGGTAATACATTAATGGTAGTGCTGCTACTAGTACTATAGCTATTACAAGTAATACTACTAATGTGACTACTTTCACAACAATGACTAAGGGTATGAAGGTGAAATTTGTTGGGGGGTAGGTGAACTGAATCACAACGCGCCGATGTTGAACTTACCAAAGAACGATGTTGAACTTACCAAAAGACAATATTTGCATCCTATTGATAATTCATGCTGTTATTATAATTACTACTTCAACTAATGCTACTACCACTGAAGCTAAGACTAATGTTATTATTTACACAGCTACTACTACTGCCGCTAAAGCTAAGGGTATTGAGGCAAAAAAACTTGTGGAATATTGAAACTGTATTGAATTAAATCAAAATACACTATCACGCGTCATCATAAGATTTCATAATCTTAGGTTTCATAAGAATAATCGTATAATTCGTATAATTTTAGCGGTACTAAATTGCTTGATCCCAACACAACTTTACACATTCCAATATATCGAACTCCATTCCAATATATCGAAGATATGCGCTTCTCCATCACCAGTCTGAATTATAAGGGGTAATATATTACGCCTCGTCCCTTTTCCAACCCAACCAAGAATGGATAAAAATCAAAGATATCTATTTAAATTTGCTTTATAATATGGTGGTAATTGCATCACATTTAGTCTCAGGTTTTTTACAGCTTTGGGCTGTATCAAGGATTATTGGGGGGGGGCAGGTTAATTAACATAAAAATTGTAAATAAAAATCAAATACGACAACAGATGCTTTGTGCTGCGAACCTCATAGAGCATTCAGTGCCTCTGTACATATGCAATACAATGCCTGTATATTTAGATTCGTCGAATTGCCGGTGAATGAGCTTCCAGAATGAAGCCAACTTATCTTAAAAAGTACAATGTTGGGGATACGGTATATTCCTCATTATTAAGAAAAATAGTAATAATATTATTCTTTCACGCCGGAGTTTTAAGTCATAAGCTAAAATTACGCTAAGTTAATATTAACAAATCGTTGGAAGGATCTCCTACACTGACTTCATATCCTAGGATAACGTATATTGCTATTTCTATCATTTTGGTCATTAAAATCCACGAATGAGAATTATAAATTTCTAATTTAGATCCTGTCTTACTGATCCTTGGAATGTATGTAAAATTTGTGTGGACCCCAGCGCCACACCAATAAGAGAAGGCGTGGGTGAGAATTGCAGCAGAGACGGCCGAATTTTTTTTGCGCCGCCGCTGGTGCGATGTTGGTGGGCGTACTGCCAGTGCGATCCCTGTAGAACGCAAACAATTATATTTTGATCAGCTTTTGTCAAATCCCAGCGTTAATTTACAACTGATTTTGGCCTATTCACGAGTTGGAAATTTCACGAGTCGCTGGCTGGACACTGGTCTTCTTAGTTATGCATCAAAAGAAGTAGAAATCTGGTAGAAACGAAAAGGCCCTGGCATTTCAGAACCCTTGCATTATAGTTGAAATATCTAACAGCTGTGTATTGCTAATAGAATTAATTATCAAAATTAGAAGTATTTTTGTTATCGAGTAACCGTCACCATCGAGAAGAATTGTCACCATTTACATCACAGCTGAGTTGGTAGGAAAATCTTTCCCCTTAGTTTTCATACCGTCAAATAACCAGAAGGGATTTGGAAGGTATATCCCTTTTAAATCTAGATTCTTTTGATATTGAAGATCTATGCTCTCGAATACAGACCAACCAAATCTGTTTGTAGGCCATGAAGCTGGTGGAAAATTGCCAAGCTCATCACAGGTTTTGAATCCAGCCCTATCCCTACCTGCACTCTCATCCTCTCACCCAATACTTTCAGTAAGTCTTCTTATTTTGCAGCCATGCTGAAATAGGATAGCCAGACCTGAACAAGTACAGTGACATTCCAGCACCACCAAGAAAACAAAATGCTTCAAGGAAAAAAGGAGGGCAAACAAAAGTGCTCACTGATACATCAGTTAAGGCTGAGATTGAAGCTGCCTTTGCTATAAAGAAGGCAAATAAGAGATGGGAAAAAAATGTAGCAACAAAAGCAAGCAAAACAAAATGCAGGTTGTGAATAGATTTGGTGATAAGACGAAACTGAAAAGGCTCAGACAGTGACTGTTGATGACACCACAGACAGTTTTCTTGGTTAAGATCTTGAAAAGAATTATTTACTTTTTTGTTTTCCCATATTCATGGAATCAGGGACTTGAATATATTTGATATACCGCTATTCAATTACCTCGTTTTGAAACCTCGAAGTTTTAAAAATCTCTGAAACTTCTTTTGAACGAGTCAACAGAGGGATTTGTAGTAAAACATCCCCAGGAAGATCGTTCTAGATAGAAGTGCAACGCCGGATGAAGCTCATCCTTAAGTAATCGGTTCTTGGAGGGTCTTCCTATTGATTATTGAGCCGAGCTGTGTGCTTTCACGTCTGCCTTTTCCATTGGACAAAGGAGGGAACAATGCGAGAGAGGTCGTTTGAAGGAGGCAAATTTCTCTACTTCTAGAAAACATCCATCGACTCTTACATCACTCTTTTCATTTAAAATCTGGAGCGAATCATGTATGGAGGTGCAGCACGCCCTATTTGCTTCAAATCAGATATTTTGGAGTGGTGCTAGCAGCATTTGTTGGGCATCAGTACATAGCAGGCTTGCAAGTTTGTTCCCCATTTCATTTATGTAGATAAGAAAACGTGTAGGTCTCCAAAAAGCCCTAGGGAACCCCTGCTTTCACTGAATGTTCGAGGGAAACAGACCCGTCGAAGACAACCCGCAGTCAAGGATCTGAAAGAAAACACTCAATTATTCTTAACAAATATTCACGAACACCGTACATGTGGAGTTTCTTCAGTAGACCACGATGCCAAAATCTGTCGAAAGCATCGAGTTCTAGGCTTGAGAATAAGAACATAACTATATACCCATAGGCCAAATGATATTGCTTTCTGAAACTTTTATTGCAAAGATTACATAAACTATTTATGAAAAAAGAATAGTCATATGCAAATAAGATGACATGCCGTAAAAGATAGGCTAGCAAATACCAATTTACCACTAAATTATAAAAACTTCACAACGAAATTAATGAACAAAATTAACAATTATATTGCTTTCTTTCACCTTGCTTTGCATCCCGTAGAAATCAAAATAACAATCTTATATCCAAGAATGTTTTCCCAGATTTTGGGTAGTTATGAGTTATGCCAACTAAAGGGCACCCTAAAATATGTTAGTAAAATATTGGTAAAATCATTAAAATACCTCATTTTGCCGTGATCAATTTTACGATTTACGGCTTGTAAATGGTAAAATTGTGTTTAAATGGTAAAGTGTAAAACTGGTTGAGCGTACAAGTAGCTGAATACGAACTTTAAATACATGCACTTAAATAGTTGAACATCACTGGCGAGGGCGTTTAGGTTGTCAAAGGGTATATGAATAATGTTTCAGGGACTGCTTAGGGTATTAAGTTGATACTCCCAGATTTATTGTTAATACTACGGCTACAACTATTCTTACTACTTTAATAAACTAAATTAAAATTGTCAAACTCCATCCTGGTTTTAATAATGGCATAGATCTAACGTGTCCGGAACAAAATAGCTAGCAAAATCTAATGAAGTTTAAATATTGGAAGCTTCACAGTTTATTATTAGGGATGTTGAGCCAAATCAATAGACCCTGTGTACATTCAAGTTTTTCAGGAAGTTGTATTTATGATATTGCAGGGCCTATATATATTAAATTGAAACGTTTAGGGCATGTTGAATGGAATGTATTAAAAAACATAGTTTTTAGAAAGGTATTTCTGCACTGTCTGGAATTACAAAGGGTATTAATGTGAAACTTTCGAGCTATGTTGGGTGACTGTTTAACTAAATTAAATCACACCGAATGTATGCAGCTTGACAAGAGGGTGCTCCAGCAATATGGCCGGAACGGCTATTGAAAAAAACGTTGAACCTTTCACTGCAACTATCAATGCTGCTTCTACTACTGTTACGTGTACAATTAATGCTACTGCTACTGCTATGGTGACTATATTAGACTGTAACCGTACCTACTTACGACAGTTACTGCTTGCAACTGTCGTTACTTCTTACTGCCAATACTGGCAGCTGCGATAAGTTGTGCTTATAGCTACTTCTGACGGCAGCTCCAACTATTTCTTACCGTCATTGCATATGCATGCGACTACTTCCACTTGTGACCATGACTGCGACTACAAGATACAGTAAATAAGAATACTCACGACCGCGACATTTTATGACCACTACAGCGAATAAATGGGACTTCAGCAATAACTTCATGTGACTGTAAATGTAACTACTGCTGCTTCTAACTGCTACAATTGAACTAAATAAAAATCATTCAAAAGGATCCAGGCCATCGAATGGCAGTAGTGCATTATCTTACGGATGCAAAAAGGTTTTTAGTAGAAACTTTTCGTGGTCTGTAGAACTAAATTAAAACACAGTGTGAGCATTCACCCAAGCCCAAAGGGCAAATATTTGAAATCACACGAGCTACTAACAGCATTTAATTAAAAATGCCAAAGCGTATTAATTGAGTATTTAAACTAAATCAAAGGTCAATTAAAGCATCCAAGGGGACAAAAGGGTGCATCTGAAGTATTTCAAGAAAAGGCATGAGAAACAAATTAAGACATTCCAGCCCTGTGTAATCATAAATTTAAATGCAACCCAGAGCGTGCAAAAAATTACGGTTAATAGCCAAGCTAAACATAAAATAAGCAAAAATTACTGCAAAGAAAAAGTGAGGCTACTGATCTTTTTGCCTTCTAGGCTAGAACATAGTTTACACTAATCAAAAAAAAAATCAAAAACGAATAAACATATTCTGTTTTACAACTTTGATAAATCTAAACTTATGGAGACTATCAGGAAATAATATCTTAAACGGTCAATCGACAAATTTATGTTTTTTTTAGTAATGTTTGCTATTATCGTAAATGTTTTTGTTATATTATATTAAGTAAAAAGACACAATTCGAAATAAACATTATTTTCAGTTATATAATAATTATGTTCTAGTCTAAAGAAGGTACAGAAGTTGCTTTCCTTGTACTAGTTTCTTTTCTTGGTTTTTCACTGTATTTTCTGATCGTCTAGCGTTTGATTTATTTATTGAAGGTAAATTATGGTTGTTCTACGCTTAAGTAATTATTTAACTTTATTATTGCTCATCCTTGGTTCAATTTATCACCTATTTTTAAAAAAATTCTTTTTTAGAAACAGTCTCTATGAATTAGTACAAGATAGTGGGTAGTCTAGGGGATAATATTGAACATTCGGACAAAACTATTGTTGCGTAAAACGGTGTATAAAAACCATGAAAAAACTCACAATAGATGGCAGTTTAAAATTAACACTAAAAAAATTTTGTTTGAGGGAAGAAAAGACGAGCTTAAATTGATATTAAATTGAAGTTGAAATTAAGCCAAATAGGCTACTTTCAAAATTGCTATATCCCTAGTTGCGATACCTCTGCGCCACGGTTTGTTGATTAAATTTCAAGGGTTCTGTCCTTAAGGTGCCTGAGCCCTATTCACTCGTTTTGTTCTGCATTTTTGGCCTCGGCTTGCTTTGACTGTTATTGTCCTTGCTGTAAATTTTTCCAGATTGCTGCATATTGCAACTATCAAATTGCTTGAGAGTGTTTATCAACCCCATTTTTACCCTGCTTTGAAATGTTGTGCTGTGGCTGCTTTTGAATTATTTTACTCACTTAATCTATTATTGATTTAGGGCTTCCCCTCCCCCTCCTTGTAGCCTAGGCTATTAGTTTTATTTATTTGACAATTTCCTTCGTTTTGTGATTTGATTTTGTTGTGTTATCTGTTTATTTTTAAACCATTGGAGTTTTATTTTATTTTGATGACTGACAAGACAGCTAGTAGCCTAGTCCTGTCACCCTTGACCCTAATAGACTATCTATAGTGTATGGATTTTGGCTCTAGACGTTGAAGGTCCAAATGGTACCAGTAGGCTGTTGACATTAGGTAGCAGAAGAATAGTTGCAAAAAAACTGTTTGAGCATCTCTAAAATTATGAGTGCAGTTGCCATTATGATTCAATGATAGAATGACTTGGACAAGATTGCTCTGTTGTCATAATAGCTATGAACCAGTCAGCAGCTACTGCTATTTTTGGTAAAATTCTAATTAATTGACTTCTTGCTATCTTGGAAAGGGTTTAGGTTAGGAAAATGAAACTTTCAGGGATGTGTCTACAGGCTAAAGTATGTCCCAGGAAGGTATTTTAAAGTACCCACATCCACTTCTTCTCTCTCTAGAGGGCCCTGAAATTTGCCTGCAGGACAGGTCTATACCTATTAAAATTTTGACAAAACAACATTTTACCTTAATTTTCAGTTACTAGTTGCTTTTTCTCTGCCTTTAGTTCTGAAAATGCAATTCATGTTATTTGAGTAGAATTTCAGCCATATCAATGTTTTTTTTCTTCAAAATTTAGGAAATGTATTTGTATATCTTTAAAACCTTATAAAATGGAATTGAGCAAAGTTATGAAGCTGTAAACAATTTTGTTGTACTTCCTCATTTCACTTTTATAACACACATATTTTTAAAGGTCATCAAAGGTCAGGGCCCTCTAGAGGGAGAAGGAGTAGAGGTAGTTGCTTCAAAATACCTTCCCAGGACATACTCTCTGAAAGTTTCATTTTCCTAACCTAAACCCATTCTGAGATAGCAAGAAGTCAATTAACTAAAATTTTACCCTTTTTTTCAGATATAGCAGTAAATAGATGTAAGGTAAATTTTGTGGCTGGTCCTAGCTTTAACCCTGTTTTAATCAGAAATGAAAAGGCACTGTATTTATCCCATCTGAGGAGGTCATCCATCTAGATGATTTTGTCAAGGAGGTCCAAGTTGATGACAGAATAATACAAGTGACATTGGCCTTTAAAAACCCAGGCCCATCCATTATCCCTTTGATTTGCACCTTTAATCAGGATTTTCAGTTCCCTCTGAAAATCTCTGTTTAGGGTACAAGGTATACAGTGAAGCAGCATATCTCTCCTGCAATACAGTGCTTCAATTGCCAATGTTTTGGCCACATGCCTTCAAATTGCCACAGAGGCAGAAAATGTCTGCCTTGTAGTGAACAACACACCCTTGATGAATGTATCCAATCTAAAACAGTAAAGGAAGATTAGGTACCCAAGTGCATTAGCTGCAATAGCAACTAGGAGTGCTCAGTATTCATGGAGAAAAAACTAACTGTAACTTATTCTTTCACCAATTTTGTCCCCATGAAGACTGCTGCTGAGGTTTTGAAGAAGGGGCTTCCAACACAAACAAAACATGTCCCCATAATCCATAAAGACTTTCCCTTCTTTGATACCTAACCACCTTCCAGTTGAGGACCTAAACAAGAAGTATATAACCATGTTTGAATGTGGTACAAGGCAGATTTCACCCAGATAATAACATCCAGTGTTTGGACTCACCTATAAATTCCTATATTCTAATGTATTCCTATAAAATGCCTATATTTTGGCTAAAACCCTATTATTCCTATATTTTCAGCTGAAGAGCACTAAGAACATTGCTCATGATTTGCAATTTTCACTTCTCTTTAAGTAAGCCAAGATGTGCTTTTCTTTTTGCTTTTGACTCTGTTGTAGACCGTGCAGTCTTTTGGTGTAGATCAATAATTAAAATACAAGTGTTGAGCTGTTTGAACTTAACTAATGTTTCTTTCTGGGCTTAGTAAGCTGCTTCTGCCTGGGCTATGCTGTTGTATTGACTTAGTAGCCTATGTTTTGTTTTTTGTCATTTTGGGCCTGTCCAAAATGAGCAAAGATCAGTATATAGGCTTGCAGTATCTGCTTAATGAGACTAGAGTTCTTGCAACTTATGCGTTTCCTGCCTGAACACTATTTTAAAGGCTGATGCGAAAACAGCCCAGTTTTGGACATATCCATATTTTTTCTTTTTGTGGTCTTTTAATCTTGGGATGCTATTTTATAGGTGATGCTTGGTAATTAAGTTTGGGGCCTACCAAGTTTAATAGTTCATGGCTTGCTAAGACAGATTGCAGCAGTAGAAAGATTGGCAAATGGTGTAAGACTGGTAACAACCAGTACTCATTTTTTTTGCAGACTCTGCTTGAAGAATTTTGATTGCACAGCTGGGGTTGCTCAGGGGTAAACCAACATGTGCAATCTGCAGAACACAAAGCCGCAGTTACTGCTTAACTATATCCACTATAGCTTCACCTGAATGGAAAATCTTGAGTTGATGAAACAACCAAGGATGAACCATTAGCTGGTACAAACATGTTTTGTGAGCGTGATGCTGCTTATAAAGCTGAGTTAATATGGGCACTTCAGACAGCACAGAGTTCCACGTCTGCTAACTCTTCAGACCATATTGTCACAACCTTCCATGCAATGTTCCCTGGTAATATCTCCAACAAAATGCCCCTATGTGCAAAGAAACTCATGTATCTGATCACCAATGTGCTGCATCCTTACTGTAAGAAAATGCTTGTGAAGGACATTCAGTCTTATCATGTACTAGAATATGATGAGGTAACCAACAACGCTGGTATGAAAGAGTTACAGATATGTGTTCAATATTGGTCCTCATATGGAAACAAAATCCAGAGCAGACTTTTATGCACAAGTTTTATGGGCCACGTGACAAGTGATGATCTGTGTATGAAGATTATGTCAGCCATTGAGCAGAATCAGCTGCCACTTGAAAAACTGATCATGCTTGGAAGTGATGGATCAAATGTCAACAAAAGTGTTTGGAATAATTTCAATGACAAAAAAAAGAAAGTGACAGGAAAGGGAATGTTGAATATTGGTACTTGAAACATCCATATAATCCGTAACACTTTCTTGAAAGATCTTCAGGTGTTCAGAGAAGAAAGTTCTGACTTTGTTATTACCTTAAATTACCTTAAATCGCAGCTTGGAGCGATATAAGGATTATCCATCCTTGTGATGCTCCATGAGAAAAAAAAAAGAATTCGTTTGGTGTAGATTGTGGCTGTTAGATTAGACTCTCGTGGAGGACTCTGCAGCTTCCCAATTGTAAAGGAACTCCTGGCAGAGCCATTCCCTATCAAGGTGGGACTTGAACATGTCAATTGAAGTAGCAGAAACTGTTTCTTCAGAGAGCTGGTTCCACATATTGATGATTCTTTGGCTGAAGAAGTGGCTTCTATGTCTACTCGTGGAACACTGCATGGAGAGCTTCAAAGAATGTCCTCTAGTACCAGAATGCAAGGGCTGTGCAAAGAGACTGGGAAGGGTATTTTTAGAGAGGATTTTTTTGGTTAAAATAATGTCACCCCTTTTCCGTCGGTATGTCAGCGTTGGCAGCTTCAAACGATGTAGTCTTTCTTTGTATGGAAATTTATTCATGTTGGTAACCATCTTAGTGGCACAACACTGGACATCCTCAAGCAACTTCCTATCTTTTTTGAAGAAAGGGGCTGCCAATGACATTCCAACCTCCAGGCGTGGACATACAAGCGCCTTATATAACTTCATAAGAACTCTAGGGTGTTGGCTG
Organism: Artemia franciscana; assembly: GCF_032884065.1. Lineage (NCBI taxonomy): Eukaryota > Metazoa > Arthropoda > Branchiopoda > Anostraca > Artemiidae > Artemia > Artemia franciscana. Next base: position 1,164,159 of record NC_088876.1, read on the forward strand.
GAGATGGTTCTTTTTATGATACCAAGGGTTTTATTTGCAGAAGGTGAAACAGACTTAGCATGGCTGCTAAACTTTAATTGGTGATCTACAATAACCCCAAGATCTCTTTCATCGGAAACAGCAGAAAGGAAGTTGTCTTGAAGGAAATACTTATGACGCTTGTTATTTTTGCCAAAATGAATTACATGGCATTTGTCAACATTGAAAGTCAGAAGCCACATGTTAGCCCATCTTTCTAGACTATCAAGATCTGTTTGAATTGATTGCTGGTCAGAGGGAGTAGCCACTTTTCCAACTAGTTTTTAGTCATCAGCATAAAGGGTAATAAGATTTGAAAGAAGGAGTGGGTAATTCGTTAATATAGAAGTTGAAAAGTGTCAGTCCAAGAATAGTGCCCTGGGGCACGCCACTTAATACAGTTGTGGGAGAAGAGAAATGAGGAGTTCCTTGCAAATCAAAAACTCTGACACTCTGTGATCTTTCAGTTAGGAAGCCCATAATCCACTGTACAACACCTTCATTGACACCTGCAGCCCTCAATTTGATTATGAGGAATTCATGACAAACTTTGTCGAATGCTTTGGACAGATCAAGAAGAATCATGTCGATAGGAAAACCCTCATCAAGCAGTGTAGTCACTAATTCATATGTTTGGATAAGGTTAGTGTCCACAGATCTACCAGATCTGAAACCATGTTGTGATGTGGAAAGGATATTATTGACCTCAAGATGTTCAATTAGAGCTTTATTAACAAATCTCTCAAGCACCTTAACAACTGCAGAGGTGATGCTTATGGGACAGTAATTCTCTGCTGAGTCTCTTCGTCCCTTTTTATGGATCGGGGTTATATAAGATGTTTTCCAATCATGCGGTAGTTCCCCATTTTGAAGAGATAACCAGAACAGCATGCACAGGGGGTAGCTGAGAGCTTTTCGACACTCCCTAAGAAGACGTGGATGAACACTGTCTGGTCCCTTTGACTTATTTACATCAAGCTTCTCAAGGCTATTGAAAACCATTAATTCACCTACTGACAGATCAGGCATAGGGAAAAGCACTTCATACAATGGAGGATCTGGTGAGGAGGTGCCTGAATTTTGGGTAAAGGCAGAAGCAAATTGTGCATTTAGAATGTCAGCCTTATCTATTGGAGATGAGTGTACTACACTGTGGTCAACAAGGTCAGGAATAGTATGATGATTTGGGTTTTTAGAAGAGACATGTCTCCAAAAAGATTTTGGGTTTAACTTGATCTCAGAAGATTTCAGTTTTTTTACAGAATCTGTTACACGATTCTGTACTGCCTTATAAAATGACAGGGTCTCCTGGTTCCTCTTCTTCATATACCGTTTCCAAGCTCTAGATTTCTGGTTAATCAGCTTGTGCATTCATTTTTTGACGGCCGGCCTTCATGTTGTGAAGACTATTGAAAGTGCCAAAAGAAAGTAAGAGTGCCAGAGAATGCTTTCATATAGCATGTCCTAAGCCGCTGGCTGACAATTGGACGTGTCCTTGCTAGAATCATGCAGCAGTTGCCGGCAATCTTAGAGTACTTCCTGAACCTCATGCGGAGAGAGAAAAAACTGAAGAAACTTCTGTCCACTCCCAAATTTCTGAAGATTGTGGCTCATATCAGAAGTGCGACAATGAAGGCCCAACTTGAGTTTGTTCTAGCCTCAGCAGAACTGTTCATAAGTTTCACCCAACTGTTCCAGAAAGAAGAGCCTCTCATTCATGTTCTGAACTCAGAGATCAAAAGACTAGTTTTGACGCTTTGTGGATGGGTCTTTACTCCAGATTTCGTGACCAAGATTGAAAATTTCTCACCAGAAATGTTGAACCTTGCTGTAAAATTTGCAAAAAAGCCCATAGTTTAAGAAAATGTGGAACAATCTTTCTGTAAGAAAGCAACACTGAAAGACAAGGCCATTTTCTATGTCAATGTGCAAAAAGATTTTATTGTGGGCATTTGCCATATTTTGAACAAATATCCTCTGGAAAAAGATGGTTTTCTAGAGGCTTTACGCTTTTTGAGTCCAATCAACATGAAGGATTCAAGAAGCATTGCAGACATAGCGGCTGTGGCATGCGATATTTGCAATTGGAGCAAGCTCAGACGTTGCCCAGGCTGAGTGGCTGCTTTTGTGAACAGAAAATGGACCCCATGAGGACATTACTTGGATCAATCATTTTTGAAGCCATTACTTTGGACTGGTGAATGAGCATGGGGACAGCAAGTACCCCAAACTTACCAAGCTTATCAAAGCAATGCTGACGTTATTGCCTGGCAGCGCAGATGTTGAGCATGGGTTCTCGTGTTCTGGTAGGATTCTTGGTGAAGACCAGGCATTAATGTCTGAACATGCTCTGGATGCAAGACTCATGGTATATGACACGTTGAGACTTTATGGAGGAAAACCAGAATGGTTTGTTATTACAAAAGAACTGTTGAATCTTGCATGTTCTGCATGGTCTTGTTATCAACAATATCTGCATGAAAAGAAAAAAGAAGAGCTATCTGAGAAGGAGAAAGGAGCTTTTGAAGAGGACAACAAGTGGAAGTTGCAGGAGATCCACAACAAAAAGAAAGAAATAGAAGACCTGGAAAGGGAAAAGAAAAACTTGGAGCATCAGAGCGAAGAGAAAAGAGAACAGTAGCAGATACTCTACTTCAAGAAGTGACCAATAGAATGAAGAAGGCTGCCAGGTCCAAGAGTTCCATAGATATTGCCCTAGCTGTTTCTTTGCTCAAAGGTGCTGTGAAGTCCAGAACAAGTGAAAGAGAGCAGATGGTGGAATCTGCAGGAATGGAGCAGTCTCTTGCAAAGAGAAAAACTGACCTCATATCGAAATTGATGCCCAAGAAGCAGCAAGAGTGATTCCAGGTATTTTACCTGTATCAGTCAATTGTTGGCACAGTATGTGTATCTGATTTAAAAAAAAAAAAAGAAGCAGAAACTTGGGAAATGACGAATTTACGTGACCAGGTATTCCACGCCATTTACCACCAATCTGATCCCAAAGACTTCCGAATCCTATATTTGGCCTATATTTGGGCTCAGGAAATCCTATATAAATAGGACAGAGCCTATAATTTCAAACAAACCAACCTGTCCGAACCCTGAACATCACTTTGTAAACTAGTCTCAAAGATATTGCCAGTTGGTCTTGAAAATGCTGCCCTTAGCCTGACCAAAATTCTTGAAAACCTAAACAGAGTAGAATCAAGCCCTACAACCAGTAATGCCCCTCCATACACCAGCAGCCATGGAAAAGTTGAAAGAAACCACAAAGGAAAAAAAGGCTTTACCTAGCCCAGGAGGTAGCAGTAATAAGCTACAGAGACTCAGGTTAGTCCTCTCACACACCAATGACTAGCTTCATTTCAGTGTTCCAATTAAATGTCTGGGGATTCAACCAAGCTAAAAGAAAAGAACTCCAAAATATTTTAGTCAGACATGTACCTGATATTTTTCTACCTCAAGACACTTTTTAAAAACAGGAGAATACCTTTCACAGTTTCTAAGGGTACAATATTGCTAATTGGGACAGAGTCCACAAAACAGCCATAGGCCTACCATGACTTGTAAAAAATGACTTTGCTTTTATAATACATGACCCCAGTACACAAGGGGAAGTAGAGTTTGATATATTTGACATAAAACTACTTGGAAGTGATAATTGGATTATTATTGCTAACTGTTATACTCCAAAGACAATTAAGTACCCTTGAAACAATTCAAATTGATTGTGAGCCCATGTAACTCTGTGAAAATAGTTGTGGTGATTTGAACCTACACCACAGAATATGGGACAATGTATATCCAAAAGATTCAGTTGCAACCCCTCTGACCAATTACATCCTGAAACTCAAAAATAAGTTGCCCCTTGTCACCCCAAGACCTAAATTCACATTTGAACCCACAGACAGGCAAGTACTCAGCCATTGACCTTACTTTCTTATCAACAGAAATTGTAAATAGTGCAGAAACCTTGTGATTTTGACTTTGATCATGAGATCATATCATTGACACTTGAGATTAACCCAGAAAGGTCAGGGTTCCAACCAGTGAAATTCCAAGACAAGTTCTAGAACACTTGGAAACACAGCTTAGAGCAAAAGGCATCATAAATTAAGACAAGTGATGAGTCAGTATCTAATAAGATTACTTCAGCTATCATAGCTTCTTCAGAAAGAATATTTGGTTACAAACAACCCCATCCCAATACACAACATTCTATTTCTGGATGGAACAGCAAATGCTAGAAAGCCTACCTACAGAAGAAAAAGGTAAAAAATAATTTCTCTAAATAACCTTCTTGGAGCAACACAGATCCATTGGACTTTGTTGCTCAGAAATGTGAATTAAGGTAATTGAGAATATAATAGTTTTTAAGCAAAAGACAGCAGAATTCAAAGAGATGTAAAGGCTGAGACACAAGATGAATGAAGAAGGCTTATTGAAGACAAATTTGGCAACAATATTCCTATTCCAAGAGCTATGGAGAAACTTCCAGATTTTTTCAGGCAAAAAAAAGAAGTAGAAAACCCATTCCTGCAAAAATACAGATGGGAAGGACTACAGAATCTTCAACCAATGGGAAACTTAATCTCTTCTTTGAGAAGTTTCTGAATGTAGATTCACCATTACAGTTACAAATTCCATTAACTCAGTCTCAAAAATGGTACTATTCCCTTTTCCCATTTCAGATTTCAGCAAGTTAAGGACACCATTTCAAAGCTTCAGCTAAGTACAACTGTTCCTGATGTAATTCATAATCTGATGTCAAAAAATTGTCCAGATACATTTGTTGAGCTAGTGACAGAGAAATTCAACAGATCTGTCATAGATTCATCAATGCCATCTGAGTGGAATAAGGCAACAGTGATCCCACTTCTCATGCCTAAGCTGGTTGCAACTAAGCTGGTTGATTCATACCACACCATATCACTCACTTCTTGTGTTGCAAAACTAATTGAGAGGGTAATAAAACAAAGAATTTTAACCCTATTATCAGACCACATACAAATTGAATGGCTTGGCTTTTTCCCTGGAAGGGGCACCACAGATGTCCTAGTTATCTTAAATTACAACTTGGAGCAATCTAAGGATTTACCCCTTATAGGCTCCATGAAGAAATAAAGACAAGTTGAAGACTCATGGGCTTCCCAATCATATTTCCATTCAGCATCCACCCTTGATTTGAAAGTGTTAGGACAAGTTGCAGAGACAGTATATTGTGATAGTCTATTTCAAAGGCTGGTGACTCTGTTTGAAAAGAACTGATTTCTCTGGCAGAGTCTACATGACATAGTAGACAGTTTCTTTGAGTGACATCTGGTAGAAAAGGTAGTGGCAAATGAGAATAAATCAGGACAATGTTTGTCAAAATAAGTTTGAAGGCAGTCATGACATCCCCATGTTTGCACCTATATGTTACAAAGCTTCAGATTGTTTCATCAATCTGATTGAACAAAGTTTAAAAAGATAAAAAGTAGTCCATGTAATATTTTTTTTTATATGGACTTGCATCTGATAGAGTTAATATAAGGCAACTAATATGAAAACTATCTGTACTGGGGTTGTCAGACCTATTGGCAAATTGAATCCACTAGTTCTTGATGGGTAAAGTTTAGACCTCCATGAGGGGCTTCTACTCAGAGTTACTCCATTTTCTGGATGGCAAAGCACAAATTGTGTTTTGACACCTTTTCCTTGAGCAAAAAAATTTTTATATGTAAAAATGATATTTCCAGACAAAATCTACCAAATTTTAATTGAAAACTGCCAAGTAGCATTGCTACTATTTACCCCACTTTTTGCACAGCAGAGCATAACTTGTGTTTTGGTAGTTTTACTTTGAGCAAAAAATATTCTTATATGTAAAAGTGGTATTTTCATACAAAATCTGCCAAGTAGCATTGCTACTTTGCTACCCCACTTTTTGTATGACAGGGAGAAAGAGTAGAGGTAGGTATTATAATACATTCAAGTATAATACATATAATAGGTATTATTATATAATACATATATATAAGTATAATAGGTATTATAATACAGGTAATAATAATTTTAAAATGGGAAATATTAGATTAAACAAAATTATGTTAGTTCCATATACTGTTAAAGACATTTCTTTGCAGATCCATTTTCAGAAATCAAACCAGAGAAAAAGAAACTAAACACTATTACAGTATAAGGTACTTGTCCATTATTCAGAACACACAAGTGAAGTTAGGTTAATCTTAATGGAGTATACCTAAATATGATGAAAATATAATTTTGATGAAAATATAAATAATATATGATGAAAATTTAACCTTGAAATTATATATTATTTAGCCATACTCCAGTATAAATTTCTACTTCTCAGAAAGAACTTAATTCTGTTTCTTGAAAGTAATGTTTAGTCAGAGGCATCCACTCACAAATATATACTTTGGGGGAGGCATTTGTAATGAAAATACAAAAAAAAAGAAAATGCTTTTTAAAACCCAGGTGGGGATGCCTTGGTCTTCTGAGTTCCCACCTCTATTGATGTTAAACCTTTTCAATATATTGATTAATGCCTGTAGGAAGCTTAAGATATAGTTGAAGGAAAAAATTGCCACTCAAAGCACTTTTGAACACAATTTTATGAGACAAACAAAATTTAACAAAAATTAAAAGAAAAAACAACAAAAGATCAAACATACCTTTGGAAACATTGAATTTACTGGGTCAGACTTTGAATTGATTGGGAAAGTGCTGCTTTTCCTAGTTAATAAAAGCCTATATTTTGCAGTTTGGGTTTTTAATTTTTATTAAAATCTAATTTTTTCTAGGGACTTTGTGCATCAGCTCTACTGCGTGAAACTCCAGTAAAATATACATGTGTTGTTGATGGTAATATATATTTCAAAAGTGGCAAATTTCAAGTTCTACTATAGACTTACCACAAATTCCAAATATGGCTGAACTCATCACCCTTTCTGAGGCTTCTGGCACTGAAAATAGTATGTTTTCTGATTAAACTTTTGATACCTTAGTTGAAAAGACAACTGTTTTGCCTTTTCTCTCTGCTTTCTTATAAATCAGTTCTCAGTTGAAAAGAAAACAGCTGTAAATACATTTTGATCAAACCCTTAAGTGTCTAGGTGGTAAAACTGGTTGGTTTATGACTACAAATATAGAAAGTCATAATTTATTATCTATAATGTCTCAAATTTGGGAAGAATATCATGATCAAAGTAGAATTTTTTTTATATAGGATGGTCAGATTTTTTATGTGACCAACTTTCTTAATTTTACCATACTGTTATTTATGTTTGTATATTCAGATGTTTCCTAAACAGCAAATGTCATTTGGCACCTAGAAAAGTATGTCAAGTTTTTTGGTCAATAATATGAACTGCTCCACATTTACTGAAATGAATACTGAGTTAAGCCTAGAGAAGGAAAAATGCTAAGAAAAACAAAAATCATATTTCATAATTGACAGAATGTGTCTAGTTGACACATTTTGCATGTAGCCTTGCTATACTTTATGCCCCACCCTAATTTGTAAACATACTGCTCAAACTGTTTATGTATTCAGTTTCTTCTGCCACCCATCATTTGTTTTTCTGGTTCTTATTTCATCACAGTTGGTTTAATTTCCAGGTACATAGGTTGAAATAAGAGAGATGCATTGGGAGAGTAGGTATGAAATACATTATTCAGGTTATAGTTGGGGGTATTTTAGTTATATAGTTGGGGGCATAGCTGCTTGTAAAATGTTTTAGATACAATTTATATCTTGACCAGATCTGGTGACATTGGGGAGAGTTTGAGGGGGAAACTGGAAATCTTGGAAAACGCTTAGTGTGGAGATATTGGGATGAAACTTGGTGGGAAGAGTAAGCACAAGTCCTAGATACGTGATTGACATAATCAGATCAGATCCACTGGCTTTTGGGGAGTTGAGGGAGGGGGATTTCCAGTGCTGTGGCAAATTCGGTGCTTCTGGATGTGCTAGGAGGATGAAAATTGGTAGACGTGTCGGGGACTTGTACAAATTGACTTGATAACAGTCGTTTCCCTGATTCGACCATCTGGGGGGGAGCTGGAGGGAAGGGAAATCGTGAAAACTGAGATATGTTTGTCTCATGAATGGGTGATTGGATTTTGATGAAACTTGATATATATAAAAAGATGTCATGCCTCAGATGCTTCATTTTCAATTTGGATTTGGAGACATTGGGGGGTGGAGGGGGAAACGAAAATCTTGGAAACGGGAGTACCAGGTCTATTTTTAGGCTCCAACCTTTGCCACAAATGTCATGTGAGCTCTTGGCTCTTCTGACCTCGTCACTTACGAGTTCTTGGCTCTTGCTCTGCATATAATGTTATGAAGCATAATTTTTTTTTTCACCACCATGTTAGGGTCCTGTGACTTCACTGTCTTAGGGCCTTATGGTATGCCCTGTGAGAGGTCTGCTGGATGTATGCAATTTGAATCCACTTTGTGGATAAGAAATGAGCAAAGTGTACCTTTAGAATCAGATTTTGATGAAATTTTAGACAAGCTACTTTTTACAAAAATTAAATTAAGGTAGGTTATAAGGTACTTGTCTACTATTCAGAACACACTCAAGAAGTGAAGTTGGGTTAATTACAATAAAGTATAGGCCTACCTATATATGATGAAAGTATAATATTTTTTTTTTACAAAATTATGGAAATTATAGCAAAGAATTTTGGAAAGAAGGCCACCCAGATCATATTGTATTGAATACATAACCACTTTTGTGTACTAAATATTTAACTAAAATATAGTCCTACTTTTGTCATAGTTTACCTCAAAAGAACAAGCTAGTTATACGCAAATGCAAAAGAGAAACTGGTCTACTCAGATCAAGCAAAAGAAGTTTCTTGAGTCTGTTTGGAATAATGAACAGGTACCAGGTATAATTTTGATTTGTTTAAATTCCAAAAGGTCAACTGGACAAATTTATAAGACAAATCAGAAAAGACAAAACTAAATACTACCAATTGCTAGTAAAATTAATTTTTCTTATTTCTCAATACTTTTTATGGCACTTGGTATCTATTTAGTGACATATAGCAATTGCAAAATTCTGTCAGTTGGTCGATTGGTCTGTCTGTCCCAATTTTGCTAGTTTGGGCACTTCCAGGTAAGCTAGAACAATGAAATTTGGCAGGCGTATGAGGAACCAGACCAGATTAATTTTGTCCAGATTGTCTTCATCCCGATTCGATCATCTGGGGGGAGTGGGGGGAAAATAAATTGGAAAAATTAGAAAAAATGAGGTATTTTTAACTTACAAACAGGTGATCAGATTTTAATGAAATTTGATAATTAGAAGGGTCTTGTGCTTTATAACTCATTTTAAATCTCGACCAGATCCGGTGACATTGGGGGGAGTTGGAGGGGGAAACCAGAATTCTTGGAAAACGTGAAAATTGAGGTATCTTAAAAATGAGTGATTGGATCTTAATGAAACTTGATATATAGAAGATTCACATGTCTCAGGTGCTCTGTTTTCAATTAGAATCGAATCGGGGGACATAGAGGGTTGGAGGGAGGAAACAGAAATCTTGGAAAATGCTTAGAATAGATAGATCTGGACGAAACTTGATGGGAAGAATAATTAAAAGTTATATATACCTGATTGACATAATTGGAAGGGATCCGTTCTCTTTAGGGGAGCTGGGGGTTTATAATTTGGAAAAATTAGAAAAATGGAGGTATTTTAACTTAAGAACGGGTGACCGGATCCTAATGAAATTTGATATTTAGAAGGAACTCATGGCTCAAAGCTCTTATTTCAAATCCCGACCAGATCTGTTGACATTGGGGGGGGGGGATTTGGAGAGGAAGCCGGAAATCTTTGAAAACAGTTATAGAGTCTAGAGATTGGGATGAAACGTGGTGGATTGAATAAGTATATGTCGTAGGTACGTGATTGACGTAACCGTACTGGACTTATCCACATATAACACTATAAGTTACTAGTCGTAACCACTTTGGAGTAGTAGGCCTGTGCAGGGTATATTAGACTCGGTTTTGAAACTACAATTTATTTTCCCATGCTCCAGGACACGTTGCTACTTATCAGTAAGAATTTAATTTTGTTTCTTGAAAGCAACATTTAGTCAGGAGTATCCACTCACAAAAATTTCCTATGGGGGAGCTATTTGTAATGAAAACGCCAAAAAACTTGCTTTTTGAAACCCAGAGGGATGCAATGGTCTCCTGAGTTACCACCTCCATTGTTGTTAAACTTTTTAAATATTCTGATTAATACCAGAAGAAACCTGAATTTATAGTAAAACGAAAAACGTGCCTCTCGGTGCACGTTTTAGCACTATTTTATGAGACAAGTGAAATTAAGCTGAAATTAAAAGAAAAAACACAACAAAAAAACAAACATACCATTGAAAAGTTGAGTTTACTGGGTCCAAGCTTAGACTTTGAGTTTGATTGGTTTGAATTTGATTAAAAAGTGCTGCTTTTTCTAGTTAGTAAAAGCTTATATTTTGCAGTTTGACTTTTTAGTTTTATTAAAATCCAATCTAATGTTTCAATTATAATAGTTCAATCTAGTATGCAAATTTGGCAATAGGTGAAATTGGCTTTGTACTACTTGAAAAGAGTCATTATAGATTGTGTAATTCCAGGGAATTTGTGCATTAACCCTGCCTTGTGAAACTCCATTTGTTGTTGTTGTTGTTGATCGTAACTGATATCCAGTTGATCAACAACTGAATCCAGTTGTTGTTGATCGTAATATATGTTTTAAAAGTGACCTATTTCAATTTCTATTATAGAATTACCACAAATTCCGAACATGTCTGAACTTATCACCCTTTCTGAGGCTTCTGACATTGAAAATGGTATGTTTTCTGATTAAACTTTTGATAGCTGAGTTGAAAAGACAACTTATTTGCCTTTTCTCTCTGCTTTCTTATAAAGCAGTTCTCAGTTGACTTATTCCGAAAAACTTACCACAAATTCCGAACATGGCTGAACTCATCACCCTTTCTGAGGCTTCTGATATTGAAAATGGCATTTTTTCTTATTAAATTTTGATAGGTGAATTGAAAGTACAACTTGTTTGCTTTGTAATTAATTTTCTCCTTCTCTCTGCGTTCTTATAAAGTCAATCAATCAATTTATTTATAACCCATCTACAAAAAAGAGGGCGGAACGCCGTTAAGATGGAGTAATAAGAGAGAAAAAATAAAAGCTACAAATAAAAACAAATCAACACAAACAAACAATTAAATAAGTAATATTGACCATGGGTGAAACACTATCGACATAGAAAGCAAAAATCATGAAGCCTTTTATCATTAATAGATGTAGGAGAAACTAGGCGGAATTTGTTCATTAAGTAACTATTTCTAGTCCAAGGAGGGTAACTGAGAAGAAATTTAGCATAACGAAAATATGCTCTACAAACATATAGTTTCTGAGGTTCACTAAAAAACTGCCAAACCGGACAAAGAGAAAGGAGATGAGGTACAACTAGGCTATTTAAATTTTCGCAAGATTTAATTTATCAATGTGTTTAATATTAGATACAATTGAAGCATAAGCAATTATCAGTTTTTTTTTCAAATTTTCAATCGATAATTTCACAGTTTCTTTCATATTTTTTCCAATAGGCATTCCAAGGTAAACTAATCTTTGAGAAAGGGGGACTTGAACATTAGCTAAAGATAAAAAATAGGGCCATTTGTCTCTTTAAAATTGATAGCTACAACAGCAGTTTTTTCAACATTGAAAGAAAGCCCAATATTTTTATATTCATTGTAAAGCTGATTAAACGCGTTTTCACATCCACTAAAAGTACGGCTTAGATTCAAAACGTCATCTGCAAAAGTTATTAAAGACAAGTTAAATCCACGGTGAATACAACTAAATTTAACTGAATTTTGGGCATTTAAAACAGAGTTATTAAATAAAGAAGGTGAGGTAAGGCCACCTTGACGGACTCCTTTCAAAATATCAAATAGGAAAGATCCCCCCTTTAACTTCGCCTTAAGGTGATGGTACATATACAGAAGGCACTTTACTATACAAAAATTTACCCCTCTTTTATTCGCTTCAAATAAAACTTGGGAAAAAATGCAAGAGTCGAAAGCACGAGCAAGATCTAAAGCACAAAGGATAATATGGGATCTACTTCTTTCTGCATCAGCAAGAACAATCATTAAAGCAAAAAGGACATGCTCCCGGCTAATACCTTTTTGGTAACCAAACTGGTGGGGTGGGACATAACATTTAGAAACAGTTTCATCCAAAATAACTGACTCAAACAATTTAAAAATAGTACAAGAAACTTTTATAGGTCGGAACGAATTACACGCAGTAAAATCCTTTTTGCCTTTTTTCGGGATAGGGGTCATTTGACCAATTGTAAATTGATAAGGAACAACTCCGTTTTCAATAGACATTTGAAAAAGTAGAGATAAATGATTAAAAAGAAGAGCACTTGCATAATCAAAATGTCTGGCAGTAATTCCATCAACTCCCGCGGAATTTCTTTTCTTTAGTTTTTTACAATAAAACGATACATCACTTGGCTTAATTATAAATGTCGAAGGTTCGTGTTTTTTCAGACAAGCACTTAATTCTTTTTCAAATTTTTGACTCAAGAGCAGGATCGGGAGAAAAAAACTCATGCTTATAATAATTTATCAACTCAGGCTCAGGAATATTATTTGCACTAATGTATTTACAAGGGCGTTCAAATTTTTTCCAGAGCTTCGAAGGGTTCTCTGCAATTTTATGAGCGTTTTTCTCAATAAGATCAACCTTATGTTTTCTTAACACTTTAGCAAAAAAACGTTTAAAACGTAGCCGCAAACCATTTATAGTCCCAGACTTAGGCCTGCCGCAATCCTTCCAAATATTCAGCCAAATTTTAGAAGACTCGCACACGGAAATAAGGGAAGGGTTTACTAAAAGTATTTTTTAGTAAAAAAGAACGTAACTGTTAATGCATTTTGAACAAACCCTTAAGTGTTGAGGAGGTAAAACTGGTTGGTTTGTAAGCCAAAATATATAAAACCTTGATTTATTATCTACTATGTTCCATATTTGCAAAGAATACCACGATTGAAGTGGAGTTTTTTATTTAAGATAGCCAGAATTTTTATGTGACCAGCTTATTTTCTTAATTATATTATACCGTTTTCCAAATATATCAATTAAAAATGTTTCCTAATAGGTTCAACAGTTAATGAAAAAAAAAATCATTTTTGTGTTTATCTCAGTTTTCTCCTCTTTCTCTTCCTGTGCTTATTGTTTAAATGTTAATGCATGTCGTGAATTCAATATTTAAAAGCAAGTTTTGCCCAAACTAGCAAAACTGGAACCGACAGATCGACAGAAATTGCGGTCGCTTTGTCACTTGGTAAATACCAAGTGCCATAAAAATTGAAATACAAATGCTATTCAGCAGCTACAAGTGAATGAGGAAGCTTTCCAAAACATGTCAAAGGATGCTCCTATTGCTTAAATTGTAGAGATTTTTGTTTAGAACATGACTGAACTATCTCAAGGATGTTCATTTTGCAATGAATTATCTCACAAACTAGCTGGAGTCTATTAGGAAAATAAGGTTATAAAAAAAATGTATCACTACCCCAAGCGAAAGGATACCATTGGGGGCTGAAATGAAAATTTCCACTGTCTACCTTATATTGTGGAAATGAGATTGCTTTCATGTTGCTATCATTTTCATTTTTTCTGGGTAAATTATTAAGAATGTTTTATTGTAGTTTCTGTATATTATATTTCTTTATTTATTGTTATAGAAGTTTAAGATACATCTTCACGTGTCACCAAAATACTTTTGGAAACATCCAATTCCACTTTGACACCAGAGCATCAAAATCTACCTGTGGGTACTACACCTAGAATATTCAGTTTACCGTTGGAGTTGGACTCCCAAAAATGTATAAAACTGACGATAGTATAATTGAACTAACAGTGTTGTCGAATCGGTTTTAATAAGAAATAAATTTTGTTGCAAAGACTTTTACTTAGCTAAGATAAAGCATGAAACGTTTCATAAATGTTTCAAATAGTATTACTAAAGGTGTGGCTGGAGATGTTTGCATCAGCCTTAATTAAGGCTGCATTCACAATTTGAATGGTTTGAAAACATCAAAGAAATTTAAATGTAAAGTATTAACAAATTGTAAAGAGAAAAAATTTCTCGTAAGACTTTTCGTAAGATTCTTGTTGATGCACAAGCGCAGCACAGTGAAGTAATCGAAATATTTCCATTTTGCCAAAAAACAAAAAAATTGCACAAATAAGAAAAAACAAGAGCTAAGACCTCATATGGCACTTGTGATGAGGCCAGAAGAGCCAAGAGCTCATATGACATGAGCTCTAACAAAATTCCAATAATTAAGAGATTGATTTAAAAGGAAAATTAGAGGCTTTGTGCTGGTCAGGATTTAAAATAAGAGCTCTGAGACACAAGGTCCTTCTAAAAATCAAATTTCATTAAGATTCGATTACCCATTCGTAAGTTAAAAATTCCTTGTTTTTTTCTAATTTTTCCTCTCCCTTAAGCCCCCCAGATGGTTGAATCGGAAAAACGACTTTACCAAGTCAATTTGTGCAGGTTCCTGACACGTGTACCAATTTTCATCGTCCTAGCACATCCAGAAGTACCGAACTCACTGAAGCACTGGACCACCCCCCCCCCTAACTCCCCCAAAGAGAGCGGATCCAGTCCGGTTACGTCAGTCACGTGTCTACGACATTTGCTTATTCTACCCACCAAGTTTCATCCCCATCTCTCCTCTCGAAGCGTTTTCCAAGACTTCCGGTTTCCCCCTCCAACTCCGCCCAATATCACCAGATCTGGCCGGATTAAAAATAAGAACTCTGAGACATAAGTTTCTTCTAAATTCAAATTTCATTAAGATCACCAGATCTGAATTGATCCAGAAGAGATCTGAATTACGAGGTCCTTCTAAATATGAAATTTTCTCAAGATCTGATCACTCCTTCGTAAGTTAAAAATACCTCATTTTTTAATTTTTTAGAATTAACCCTCCCCCCAACTCCCCCAAAGAGAGTGAATCCGTTCCGGTTATGTCAATCACGTATCTAGGACTTGTGCTTATTTTTCCCACCAAGTTTCATCCCGACCTCTAAACTCTAAGCGTTTTCCATGATTTTAGGTTTCCCCCTCCAACTCCCCCCAATGTCTCCAGATCCGGTGAGGATTTAGAATAAGAGCTCTGAGACACAATATCCTTCCAAATATCAAGTTTCATTAAGATCCGATCACCTATTGGTAAGTTAAAAATACCTCATTTTTCCAAATTAACCAGCACTTGGTTAATACCAAGTTAACCGGCAATTTTATGGCGCTTGGTTAATACCAAGTGCCATAAAAAGGTTTACCCCAGATATTACTAAATTATCAAAGAAATATTTAAACAAAATTCTTTAGCGTGAATGATTTTTTTTTCTCTTCCATTTAGTATGAAATTATTGTTTTCTTTGTTTATGTTGAAAACTTTCTTTTATCCAGTCTTAAGGACTGGATTCTAGTTTGTTTTTATGGCAAAAACAAGTTCTATCAATTGATCGTAATGTGGTGCCTAAATTCCCTTATTGTTAACCATGGGAGTCATCATCGTTGATTATATGTTAACTATGTATTAATTCTGTGTCAATGGCCTTTACTGAGCACCTGCTGGGCCTTGCACTGAATTTCCTGTTATTAAAGCACAGCAAGACCTTATTGATGGTCAAACTTTTTTTTGTTGGCTGTCTGTCTTTGTCTACCATGATGTTGTAATCCTTACAAAGGGTAGCAAACTTTTTATACATTTATGACTTGTTAGCATGTCCACAGGTCCTCTGACCTATAATTCGCAGTTCCTCGCTATAATCTATGAAAGCATGGAATGTTTTGTCAAAATCTGTATTGATTTCAATACTTATTGATTCAATAATATTGTTGGGGCAGTATCCGTAACCTGTGAACTAAGTAAAGAGCAAAACGAATTCAATGGTAACCCATTGCATAGATTTAGAAATACTGGATGCATATTCAAGAATGCTAGCTATTATTCAGATTCGACATAATAATAATGTATATTTTTTTTATCATTTTTTTTGTACATAAGACCCCATAAGAAACACAGTCTCAAGTTTAAATAAAACGTATCTTAGTATCTCATTTAAATTACCATTAAAAAACCATAATTCAAATAAACTGAAAGTTCATTCTCCCTTTTTCTCTCCCTTCTCCTATCTCTCCCTTCTTCCTTCGTGAAAAAAACTCACATTTGCGTTGGTAGTATAGATCGTAGAGAGATTCTTGAAGCTAATGTTTTTTTTTTCTCTACAAGTTTCCTCGTAATTTTTCTTCCCCCATCCTTCTTCTTCTCCCTTCTCCTATCTCTCACTTCTTCCTTCATGAAAAAAAGTCACATATGCATTGGTAGTATATACAGTAGTTCGTAGAGAGATTCTGGAAGCTAATGTTTTTTTCTCTTCGAGTTTCCTCATAATTATTTACCATCTTAATCATTTGATAGCCGAGGATCAATTTCTCCATCCATCGATTCAAACTTTATAATTACAAGTTTCTTGTAGTGAAAAACACCTTGACAACATGCAAAAATAATTATATTTTCCAATTTTCGAGAAAGTTTCAACATTCTCTAAGAAAAAGTGGAAGTAGTTTCTCCATTCTGACTCAATGAACGGATAGATGTGAAAGCAGTGAATCTAGCTATATCTTGTTTATTAAAAGTTCTTGCTTTAGGTTTTGTCAAAAATTGTTTATTTTATGGTTACCAAAAGACACGATAATCTCATTTGAAAAATGCTTGTTTAAGGGTTTTTTTATAGGCTTATTAAAATCAAAGAACATGTAAGATACCATTTGATGATAAGAATAATAGGAAAGTAAGTCTTTCTTTTTTTTTTACTAAAAAAGTGGTAAAATAAAGAATTGAACGACATCAAGATTAGGCTATTATCGTAAGAACTGTTTGAAAAAAACATGTATGCTGATTCTGGTGAAACCAAAGCCCACAACACAAACATGACGTGGTAAAAGTCAGTAACTTAAACTTAAGATTATAAGGGGATTTAGGTATGTGTAGAATAAAATTACATAATATTTTTAGTTAAAATATGACTTGGAAAGTTAGAACAGGATTCCAAGGTATTATCTTATGAAAAGTGAGAAAATTATCCTTAAGCTGGTGAGGATTTGTCTGATTATTAAGTTAGAAAAGCCATGTTTTTCTCGGTGTCGCCTTTATTCTGCTATTTCTATGAATTGAAGTTAATTTGAATCCTCTTACTTTTCATTTTGTTTAATTTAGCATTTTTAGGCACAATTTATACAGTCATTTTATGCTTATGGAAAACTCACCTTTCATCTATAATTGCTATAATGCCTCGTTTTTAATCCTTTTTCTTCTGTATAGCTTTATTTATTTTTATTTTTTTTACTCTAGAGAAAATGCACTCAACTGTATACAGTTTTGACAGTATATGTCAACCAAAACTGTTTGGTCCAAAACCAATCGTGAAGGTGAAGAAGCTGACACATAGGGCTATTGAAGAATTAACAGCTGGTATTTGGCGTTGTGCCACCTGTGGAAAAGCAGAAAAATTGTTTTTTATGCTAGATCTTCACATAGACACTGGCTGTGAGCAACTATCCTCTATTGAGTGTGATATCTGCCCTGCAGTATTTAGGGATTACAGAAATTTTGTTTTTCATTTCGTGGAACATCAAATGGGAGTAACAAGAAAATGTCCTATTTGTCTATGTGAATTTATAGGTGATATAAGTCAACATCTAGTTTTACAAGGTCATTTTTCACTAAACTTACCCAAATTAGACTTAGAGGGAAGTACATCACTAGATATTGCACAAAATCATTCTACAAGTGTTCGTTTCAATTCAGTCCCATTGGGTTCTGAAGAAAACAACTTGGACAACCATAATATATATTTGAAAACTTCTTTGCATAGTGAAAAACCTAGAATATTGAAAAGACGGAAAGAAATACATACAAGGATAAAACAATATATTTGTGATGTATGTGGCAAGAGCTTTTCTCAATTGTGTCATTTGAAACCGCATCAAAGAATACACACATGTGAAAAACCTTTCAGATGCAAGGTCTGTGAGAAAACTTTTTCATTGTCAAGCAGTTTGATTAAGCACCAAAGAGCACACAATGGTGAGAAACCTTTTGTATGTGATATATGTGAGAAATCTTTTTCTCAGTCAAGGAATTTGAAGTTGCATAAAAGGCTACATACAGGTGAAAAACCCTTTAAATGTAATGTATGTGAGAAAACTTTTTCTCAGTTGAATGGTCTGTTTCAGCACCAAAGAATGCACACTAGGGAGAAACCTTTTAAATGTAAGATCTGTGAGAAAACTTTTTCTCGGTCAAGCATTTTGATTCAGCACCAAAGAGTACACACTGGTGAGAAACCCTTTAAATGTAAGATCTGTGAGAAAACTTTTTCTATGTCAAGCAGTTTGATTCAGCACCAAAGAGTACACACTGGTGAGAAACCGTTTAAGTGTGATATATGTGAGAAAACTTTTTCTGTGTCAAGCAATTTGAAAATGCATAAAAGGCTACATACAGGTGAAAAACCCTTTAAATGTGAGGTCTGTGAGAAAACTTTTTCTCGGTCAAGCATTTTAATTCAACATCAAAGAGTACACACTGGAGAGAAACCCTTTAAATGTAATGTATGTGAGACAACTTTTTCTGTATCAAGCAGTTTGATTAAGCACCTAAGAGTGCACACTGGTGAGAAACCGTTTAAGTGTTAAATATGCGAGAAAACTTTTTCTGTGTCAAGCAGTTTGCTTAAGCACCAAAGAGTGCACAGTGGTGAGAAGCCCTTTCAATGTAACGTATGTGCGAAAACTTTTTCTCAGTCAGACGGTTTGATTCAGCACCTAAGAGTACACAATGGTGAAAATCCTTTTAAGTATAATATATGCAAGGTAGAATGTTGTTCTAAATTAAATCTTAATAATCATATAACAACCCATTTTTAGAAAAGAATTTGCTGGTTCGTTTGTACACTAACAACTTCTTTGGTCTTGCTGAACCCTGTTGAACTCTTCTTTTTTGTTGCTCTTTTATATTTTTTACAGTTTATTAATTAGATTGTCCTTTTGGGCACACCATGTAGGGCTAAACGGAAAGCAGATTGTCCTCGTTTAGGGTAGGAAGATGTCATAAAGAAAGATCTAAAGAAAATGAGACCTTCCTGGGAGGGTGTAAAGAGGGAGGCTTTGAATAGATTGGGATGGAGGAGGAGCTTGCGTTGCTGTTTTTGCTTCAGGTGGCTTGGTGCTGTGGTGAGTTGTAGTAGTAGTAGTTTTAGTTCATTAATTAATTGATTTTTCTTGAAATATTTTTTTAGTTTCTTCAGTTGATTTTTCTTTCGTTTTTGGTTTTAACTTGTTCCTTCCTTTGGCTGTGACCTTCTCCCCCCCCCCAAAAAAAAACAGCAAAATTCATTATTTGTATGCCTGTTGAGTAAACGCCTTTGTAGAGTCCATTTTATTCTTCTTGTAATACTTTTACCAAGTTTCTTTTCCTATTCTTTTGATTTATTTATTTGAGGAATATTTTTGTTTATTTCTTTAATGATTTTTCTTTTGCCATTTATTTTAACTTGTTCCTTCCTTTGGCAATGACTTTCTCCCTCTCCCCCCTCTCCTAGTAATTCTTTTTGTGTGTGTCTGGTTGAGTTAACACCCCTTTAGAGTCTATTTTATTCTTCTTTTAATGTTTTCTTACCTTTTTGGAAGTTTCTTTGCATATCCTTTGGATTCAAACACTTTGAATAATGATTAATGCAGGTTTTGGTCTATCCTCAGAGAATCAAATATTTAAAACCATGATTATCACCAAGATTTATACTCAGGGAGGGGATGATTTATGATTTATACTCAGGGAGGAGGGGGGATGTCTCCTCATTAAGTCAGTGCTCCAATTTATCGACGTTCTTTTAAGTGATTATAAAGTCTTCTGGACACCAATTCTGAAAATAAAGAAATGAAAAATATTGGTTTGTCCGTGCAATCAGGCTCAAAAGGACCTTAAGCTTCATTTTCTAACGTAAGAACTTTGTAAGCAAAACTTTGTTCTGTTGTGGATTCTTGACAACCAAGGGAAGCTTTAAGAAATATCCTGATGTTTTGATGAAATTACGACGTATTATTTCCGTTTGCTTTTACTCCAAAATGAGCCGAAAATTCTAGTTTTTCGGTCAGCTCAAAACTTTGGTTTGCTGAATGGGCCAGGGGTGATTGTTGCTCTGACTGGTTAAAAACCATTCTCTAGGCCTAGTAGACCTAATTCACAAAAAAGAAGCTCCCGGTTATTGTTTGGGATATTTGTAAATCATGAGAAAATGATCAGTCAAGTCTTTTGGGTCATATGTATTATTTTTGTATTTATTTTTTTGTTAGTATGTTGGTACTTTCAGAATATGCTTAAAGGGTAAGGTCAGTTGACCAGAGGCATTAGGTGTACAGTTTACTTGTATTACTACAACTGTAACGTTTACTACTATAACATTTATAACAACTAATAATTAGCCTAAAAGCATTAAGATGAAAATTTCAAGCAGTATATAAATATACAGGTTATCAAAAGGAGGTATCAGTAATGTCGTAGCAATGGCTGATTGTGTTAGGTCGAAACTTCCAGGACCAGAAGGCAATGCATTAACGCTACTACTGCTGCTAGTACTAATGCAAATGCCCTTAATACTAATACTGTGACTACTATTACAACTATGATTAAGGGTGTGGAGGTGAAATTTTCAGGGGATTTTGAGGGTGAAAGTTAAAGTGAATCACAACACGCCGTCAGTATGCGGATTGTCAAAAGGTCGTATCAGCCATATTTTAAGAACAGCTTGGTGTGTAAAGCTGAAACTTGCAGGGCTTGTTGTGTATTTCCATCTTATTGCAACTTTATACTACTGGTACTATTATTACTACGTGAGCTAATACTTCAGCCACAAAAATTAAAGCTACTAATTCTACTAAAAAAGTAAAGGTACTAATTCTACTAATGCTAAGATTATTTAGGTGAAAAACTTTTTGGAACATTCGAACTACATTTGACTTAATTGGAACATACTATGGCCCAGTGCTGTCACTTACTTGAAGTACTTTTACTTGAAGTACTACTTAAGTAAAATTTTCCATTACTTGTACTTAAGTAAAAACTCTAGGGTGTACTTATTACTTGATACTTAAGTAAGATTACGAAATACTTATTACTTCAGATACTTTTAATTTACTTGTTTTTCAAATACTTTACCTTTGACACGAAAATTTTGTGTGTGTGTGTTTCGGCAATGTACAAGAAAACATCACCTTTAGGTTTAGAGCCAACTCAGATATAGCTTTTGTGTGTCTGTGCTTTGGCAATGTACAAGAAAACATCACCCTTTAGATTTAGAGTAAACTCAGATATACCTCCATGCCCTATTTTTGGATATGAAATAAGGTATTTGTTTTTGACAAAAAAAAATTATAGTATTATTAACACTTGGTTTAATTTTTGTTTAAAAGTTATATAACAAAGAAAATTGAAATTATTTCGCAGTTCACTGGTCGACAGTGAGCTAAAATCCCTTGTTTTGTGCTAAATGTTGCATGCTATAGTCCATTTGGGCTTATATTTCTACCATTAATGTTTAAGTTTTGTCATCTCGTCAACTGAACCAGATTTCTACCATTTCATCATCTTCAGGACCATATTATTGGTAAAACTACTGAAGCTATGAATCTTTGCCCATCTAAATGTTGTCTGCAATAAAAAAAAAAAAAGGTAAAGGATACGGCATTAGACTTTACAGTCCATACCGGCGGTGCTGATCTCCGTTTCTTGGCCCTTCAGCCAGGAAGTGCAATGGGGGGTTGGGGGCCAGCCATCCTGTGCTTTCGCACACCCTTCCTGTTTACCTTCCCCAGATTTCTCCAGGTACCCATTTAGAGCTGGGTCGACTCTGGCTAAGCTTACAAGGGCTACGCCACTGACCCCGTCCCAAACTGAAGAATTGGGTACACTGGGATTCGAACCCGCGTCCTCTCAGATAAAGTATCCCAAATCCAGCGCACCAACCCACTCGGCCAGGTCGACCTGCTTGGTAATTCTAGCAGGATCCAATGCAGTGGTATTTTGTCAAATTCGTTTCAGCAAATTCAGGTATTCAGACGAATCTGACTTCAGATTTGTCACTCCATTCATAAGTTATAGGCCCTACTAAATTAAAGGAAAACTCAACTTTCTTAAGACTTGAGACCCTCTCGCCCTATTTCAGATAGGGTTTGTGATACCGGAACTTGATATGGGCCCTGATCTTAGGCATCTTTGGTCTAGTTTAGATTCGGATCCGTTACTCCATTTGCAAGTTATACTAAATTAAACAGAAAACTTAAATTTTTCAGGAATTAAAATCCACTCCCCCTTGTTATATTTAAGCTAGGGTCTTTATCTCAAAACTTGATATGTGTCATGGTCTTAGGCCTCTTTGGTTCAATTTTCATTCAGATCCATCACTCCATTCGCAAGTTCCTCTGAATTAAACGAAAAACTGTTTTTAGCAGGTAAAGCCCTCTCCCCCCTGTTTTATTTGAGCTAGGGTCTTCATCTTTCAACTTGATGTATCTCATGATCCTTGGCACTAAATCTGGCCATCAAAATTTTCATCCAAATCCAACCAACGTTTCTCCCCCTATACGTGATTACACTGACAGTCGGATTTTACAGCGTCTTAGGTAGCCTTGTTGGCTAATTGGATCCAAAACAAGAAAAACAATGGCATATCATCATGCAGGTATCATCACCTATTTGGACAGTGGAAAATATCCATCGAGATAGGTTTTTGAGATCTGTCTGTCTGTCCGTCCGTCTGTGCAATCGAGTATAGCGGATTTGTACTGAAATTGAACTATTTGGATTAAAATTGAGCTTAATTAGGGCGATGGGGCTTTAAGTGTTAAAAAAATTCCAGTTTTTCATTTAATTCACTGTAACTTGCATATGGAGATGAATTTCGATGAAAATTGAATAAAGATGCCTAAGAGTATGATATGCATTGAGTTCTGAGATGGAGACCCAAGCTTAATTAAAAGTTGAGTTTTTCACTTAATTCAGTGCAGCTTGCGAGAGATTGATGGATCTCAGTGAATATTGAACCAAAGTAGCCTAAGACCGTGACAGGCATCAAGTTTTGAGATGAAAACCCTAGCTCAAATAGAACGAGGGAGAGAGGGTTTAAGTGCTGAAAGTACTTTTTGTTAATTTGGAAAAATTAGATCGGATCTTAATTAAATTTGATATTTAGATGGATATCATGTCTCAGAGCACTTACTTTAAATTCCGACCGGATCAGGTGACATTCGAGGGGGAAACCTAAAATCTTGGAAAATTCTTAGAGAGGAGGGATCGGGATGAAACTTAGAGGGAAAAATAAGCACAAGTCCTAGATACGTGATTGACATAAACAGAACGAATTCACTCTCTTTGGGGAGTTGGGGGGAGGGTTAATTCTGAAAAATTAGAAAAAATGAGGTATTTTTAACTTACGAAGGAGTGATCGGATTTTGAATTTCATCGGATAAAATTTCATATCAGAAGGACCTCGTAACTTAGATCTCATGTTTTAAATCCCGATCGGATCCAGTGTCATTGGGGGGGGGGG
The DNA here is from genome assembly GCF_032884065.1 of Artemia franciscana. NCBI lineage: Eukaryota > Metazoa > Arthropoda > Branchiopoda > Anostraca > Artemiidae > Artemia > Artemia franciscana. Next base: position 1,187,914 of record NC_088876.1, read on the forward strand.
GGGGGGTACGGAAATCTTGGAAAACGCTTAGAGTGGAGTGATAAGGATGAAACTTGGTGGGAAGAATAAGCACAAGTCCTAGATACGTGATTAACGTAACCAAAATAGATTCGCTCTCTTCGGGGGAGTTGGAGGGGGTGTTAATTCGGCAACATTAAAAAAATTGAGGTGTTTTTAACTTAAGAGCGGGTGACCGTTCGTGAGGTATTTTTGAATTTGATATTAAGAAGGGGCTCATGTCTCAGATCTCTTATTTTAAACCCTGACCAGTTCTGGTGACATTGGGGGAGAGTTGGAGGGGGAAACCGGAAATCTTGGAAAACGCTTAGAGTGGAGAGATCGGGATGAAACTTGGTGGTTAGAATAAGCAAATGTCGTAGATACGTGATTGACGAAACCAGACTGGATCCACTCTCTTTGGGGTAGTTAGGGGGTCCAGTGCTTCGGCGAGTTCGGTACTTCTGGACGCGCTAGGACAATAAAATTGGTAGGCGTGTCAGGGACCTGCACAAATTGACTTGATAAAGTTTATTTCCCCGATTCAACCATCTGGGGGGGGGGGCTGAAGGGAGAGGAAAAATTAGAAAAATAAGGTATTTTTAACTTGCGAGTGGGTGATTAGATCTTAATGAATTTTGATATTTAAAAGGACCTTGTGTGTCAGAGCTCTTATTTTAAATGCCGATCAGCATTAAGCCTCTGATTTTTCTTTTAAATTAATCTATTGATTCTTATAATTTTGCTAGAGCTCATGCCATATGAGCTCTTGGCTCTTCTGACCTCGTCCCAAGTGCCATATGAGCTCTTAGCTCTTATTTTATTCCTTTTTTCTCAAAGATTTTCGACTTAGTCTCATGGTTTTTGCCACTTCATGGTGTGAAAACTGCTGCTAGAAATAGATAGCTTGCAACTTCTGCCGTATTGTCTTCTAGTATATTTAAATGTGTGCTTACATTGTTCCTGCGTCCCCTTAAAAGTTCTGTTTCTTACGGTAATATTGGTTTGTCTTCTGTTGCATATGCAGACGACGTTCTTCTTGTCGCCCGGACTCGCCGTGGATTGCTTTATGATTTTACTATATTAAACAATGAACTATCTAAGATTGGAGCGTCAGTTAATGCGTCTAAATGCGAGTTTATTTGTTTTAATAGCCCTTATGTGGTTGCTCCATTCGTTGCTGGGACTGCAATTCTGCCATGTTCTTCTTTAGTTAGTTGGCTTGGTCTGTGTTTTGGTTCAACACTTTCCACTACCTTTTCATCCCTAGTGAATCAAGCTGTGAAAATCGTATGCGTCGTTTTCGGAAAAATATCCCCAAACAAAAGCCGTTACAACCGCAACGGTTTGTGCATGATTTATAACGCTTATTGCGCCCCTGTGCTTTTGTTTTTATCAGGCATGGCTCATGTATTTCGTTAGTCTGTGTTTCGGTCCAGCACTTTCCACTACCTTTTCATCCCTAGTGAATCAAGCCGTGAAAGTCCTACAGGAACGGATGATGGTATTAAGTCTAAACTTTAATTGTGTTCTGATAGGGATATTGAGGAAAACAATAGTGCTACGGGCATAATGCTTTCGATTATATTTTACTTCAGATATGGTGACTAAAATTTGATGGGAGTAGATATAGTACATTTGGTTTTGTATTTGTTTAAATTTTCTTGTTTTTCTTCTAGCTTCTATCGTTTCTCAGTCATTTACTTTTGTTCTATTGTTTTATTTCCTGTTATTTTTTGTTTTCATCTGTACTGAAGACGCCTTGTTTAATGCAACTTATCTTGTCCTTCAAATGTTTAGGCCCTAGTTTTCTAGTTTTCTTTTATTTGTTTGCCATTCAACTACTACAGGGATAATCCATTTATAATATTCGAAAACTAGCTTGTATGGAGGACCATAGACCCCTAAAAGTCGCTTTAAATTAGCAACTACAAGTAAGTTGTATCCGGGGGAAACTCAGAAATACAGTGCGTCAGATCTACTAGAGAGATCTACGCAATCTGCACGCCTTGGTTCAACCATTATAGGGGGACATCACTGGAGCGAGTACCCTGAGGGATGACTGGTGGCTTCTCTTTCGTGATCTCGGTACTTGGGGAGGCACATGTGGACCTAAGGTCTAGTCCTAAGATAAGAATAGCATCAGTATATCCTACCCAGTATCTTCTCAGCAGCCCACGAAAGACAGACCACTCACCGTTATAAGGCAGCATGTAATTGCAGATCAATAGGTATAAAAACTACAACCTGGTATTAACCACGGGTGGTATCAAAATGTATTCAAAAGTAGTGTTTTGCACTTAAAACCGACACGGGAATTACAATTTTGCATCCGAAGTACAAACCGCACAAACTGTTTAAACCGTTTTACCAGTTTCTGGATGAATATTATGTCTCACTTTCTTCAGTCTTGTTTTTTCTTTCATTTGTTTCCTTTTTAAAACATTAGCAACTTGTTGCGTTTTTTGTTTTGCATACTTCTAATTCCTTCTTTTTCGTCATTTTTATCGTCATCTATGTCAACAGGCATTTGCCGCCATAATTTGCCAAAGTCCTTATCCATACTTGTAGTTTTATCATTGTAGAATTATAAACAAATCATTAGAATTAAAATGAAAACTGATCTAAAACATCATTGAAATGAATTGTGAAAAACTTAAAACAAATGTATAGCCCAATTCAATAAACTATAATAGAAAATCCTTCAACTAGGAAGACAAATGATGTCGTTTTCAAATTGCTGAAGACAAAGAATTAAAAACAAGAACTTAGTACTTGAAATTAAAAAAAGCGAATTGGGATGTAATTTAAGGATAACAGAAAAAATTAAAAAAAAATGAATTACTCTATTCTTCTTCCCCTGCTAAAAGTTCACTGCGCACCGAACCGCTTGATGCCAACACAACTATGCGCACTCCTCCATTTCAATGTATCGAAGAAATGCGCTTCTCCATCACCAGTCTGAATTATAAAGGATAATATCTTGTTCTTTTTCTAACCTAACCAAGCTTTAACAGCCTAAAAATTGAAAAAGAATTATTAAAAATATATTATCATAAAAGCAAAATATGACAAAGCATTCACTTTTTCCAGAAAAACTCATGAAAATAGATAAATTTATAGGGTGGAAAACTCAGATTACAAAAAAAATGAATTGTATCGAGTTGCAAATAAACGGGATTGTCAAGGCGTAAAAAAAGCCAGTTCCAAAAATTGTAGTGAGGCATATGGACCATCATCAAGTATTTTCACTTCTCTGACTCCTTCATCGGAAAAACTAGCCACTAGAAGCACTTTTTTATTTATTTATTTCATTTTTCACTCACACGATACATAAAATAAATGCGGTTGAGTAAGAATATATATAAAAAAAACACAAAGAGAGAAATAAATACACAAAATCGACGAAAAAAACGCATCAGACGGTGGTTAGGGGATAGGCGCGCAGAAGCTGTACTGGAGAGTTTATGTGAAAAATCTCCAACTTTAAAGTCATATCAGGAAGTGACCTCTGTTTGCAAAAATCTTTGCAAAGCCAATCTGGATCTTTTTATTTATATCACAAACAGTACGCTGACGCAAGCTTGAAAGATTGTTAGTAATAGAGATACCAAGCCAACGAATACAATCAACAAGAGGGATAGTGAAGTTATTACAGTGAAGGGGAGTAGATGTAGTACATTTATAGGGAAGAAACTCACATTTATGTATATTAAGTGAAAGGCCAATATCAGAGAAAGCGTCAGAAACTATAGAGACCATTTGGGAAAGACCCTTTTTGGAACGGCTAATCAGAAGCAAGTCGTCAGCATACGGAAGATCAAAAACATCCGCAAGACTTTAAAGATTTGCATCTGAAATCTTAGCCAGTACACTAGAAATACAAACCTTAAAAAGCATAGGGGACAGAACACCGCCCTGCCTAACTCCTCTTTGTACCCTTACAATAGTGTCTAGTGCACATCTTAATTGGAGGAACGAATTTGAATACCAAAACCTAAGAAGCATTATGACAGAGATATTAACCCCAGAATTTAACAAAGAAAAAGGAGCTGACTATGGACCACACTATCAAACACTTTCGAAAGATCCAAAGCACAAATATAAAGACCATTTTCCTTGGAAGAATTATCAGCCAGTAAAGAAGATAGAATCTTATGCGCATATTGACAACCCACCCCATGCCAAAAACCAAATTGTTCTCATCCTCATTAATAGTTTTAGTCAAAAAAGGTAGAAGGATATACTCGAAAACCTTGCTATTATTACAAGAAACAGTAATATGTTGATAGCAAGAACGATCAGTTGGTGACTTTCCCTTTTTGAAATTGACGAAACAGTCCCACACAGTAAACTCTCAGGTATGTTTGAAGTACAGAGACACACTTGAAAAAGAAAGTGAAAATGAGATAGAAGGGGGGGGTTGCAATCCAACTGCATATGCACCTTAGAAATACCATCCTTATCTATTGAATCAGATTTGAAACTTTTCACAGCATCAATTACGGAAGAAAAAGATATGGGCACTATATGGCGTTGCGAGAGCGCTGTACTAAAGAGAGGGGTAAGAAGGCAAGTATATACAGAATGCACTAAATTGTTAATCACCGAAAAAAAAAATCAAAGAATGATGTTTATACCAAGCTGAAGGTGGAAGGCGGTTACTTGTCATAGTATCATCATTTAACTAGTCAGAATTGATCACTCTTTACCGATCTTTTCTACTCACAGGGAAATCCATTGCGTGGTAATGTGCCGACCTCAGATAACGTTTATATTCAGTTTTAGTTTTACGTTTGAGAGCAGCCAAACACCCGAAACCTGCCCGACCACATTCAGTCCATATCTGGAGCCATAGTTTTGCTTTATTTTTTATCGAATTTAAACAAGGGTCCATTGACCAGATAGGTTTTTGTGTTCTCTTTGTTGTTGAAATACGGCAGCTTCAGTGTTTTTTCAGTGTTTTAAAATTGTACTTTGTAGCACAAAACAAGCAAAAACTCGACTGAATAACCATTTCACAGGTGTAATAATGTTTTAGTATAAATAAAATGATTGATTTATCAACTAGTAAGGAACATGAGAAAAGGCATCACATGATGCATTCATTTTAATCCCTGCTAAGTTTTTAACGGTATTTTTTATTAAATGTTCAAACTTAACGCTGTTCAAACTTCAATGTTCGAATATTAAGCAACGCTGGAGCATAAAAACTTAAAAATATTTGAAAAAAAGATAACATGGAGTTCGGTGAAAATTGAAAAATGAATATTCCTGACCAGATAAAGCTGAATTGTAAGTTTTTCACACTCGGATACAAGATCCTGGCTGTATGCTAAAGATAGTAAAATTTTGGGTTTGTCTACGCTTAGAAAATTTATAGAAGTGACAGGAACATTAGGCTATAGGTAGTGCAGCCTATTAGACATGATTAGTTAAGCCATGATTTGGTAAATATGTAAAAAATTCCATTACTAACATAGGGACAAGCAGAGGATTTCAGTTAATACCCTTTTCAATGCTTTTCCAGGTAGAAATTAGGCTAACAATCATTTCATTTGCAAGCATACCCTACCATCCTTATTGCTGTATGTAGGCTATCCTATGGCTTTATTTGATATATCAGTAAAATTCTAGTTTAGTGACTTTTGACTATCTTGGAAAGGGGTTAGGTTAGGAAAATGAAACTTTCAGGGATGGGTTTACAGGCTAAAGTATGGGTGAAATTCTAGTTAATTGACTTCTTGCTATCTTGGAAAGGGTTTAGGTTAGGAAAATGAAAATTTCAGGGATGAATCTACAGACTAAAGTATGTCCTGGGAAGGTATTCTGAAGCAACTACTTCTACTCCTCCCTCTGGAGGGCCCTTACCTTTGATGACCTTTAAAAATATGTGAGTTATAACAGTGAAACCTTGCAAAATAGATCTTCTGCTTAATTGAAACACAACAAAAAATTTTTCAGCTTCACAACTTTGCTCGATTCCATTTTATAAGGTTTTAAAGATATGCAAATACATTTCCTGAATTAAAAAAAAAACAAAAAAAACATTGATATGGATCAAAATTCTACTCAAATAACAGGAATTGCATTTTCAGAACTAAAGGCAGAGAAAAGCAACTAATAACTGAAAATTAAGGTAAAATGTTGTTTTGTCAAAATTTCAATAGGTATAGACCTGTCATTTAGCAAATTTCAGGGCCCTCTAGAGGGAGAAGGAGTGGAGGTGGGTACTTTCAAATACCTTCCCAGGACATACTTTAGCCTGTAGACCCATCCCTGAAAGTTTCATTTTCCTGACCTAAACCCTTTCTGAGATAGCAAGAAGTCAATTAACTAGAATTTTACCAAAGTATGTCCTAGAAAGGTATTTTAAAGTACCCACCTCTGCTCCTTCTTCCTCTAGAGGACCCTGAAATTTGCCTACATAACAACTAACAATAAAATTCTAATTAATTGACTTCTTGCTATCTTGGAAAGGGTTTAGTGCAAAGACTGGTTCTCTTATAGAAGCACTTATAGATGGCTGAGTGGCCTTCACACTCAACTATTTTATTAGCCATTGATTTGGAGTGCACAACAATTTCTCAGTAGCTATTTGATTGCTTAAGATTTGTAATATCATTTAAAGCTTTGTTATATGTACTGTCAGTAAATTGTTTATGGTCATGAGGATCCCTGATGTCTTGTGGATCATTTTTTAGCACTACATTATATGATGTCTTTGCAGTTTGTGAATTTTAGTAGCAGAGGCTGATGCATTGTTATTTTTTCAGTATTTGATTTCACTTTTAAGAGCATGTGGGTTGTGGTGTCAATACATCTATCTAGCTTTTAGGAAATCATGTTTAGCAGCCACTGCAGCATTATGGACTAACCCACTTGTTTATGCTTATATTGCTTGTGCTTATACATTGCTTGCTTGTGCTTATATTTATAACATTGTTTGCTTGTGCTTATATTTTGTATTTGTTCTAGGTGCTTGGGTTTATAATAAACTATAAATAGTCAAATGCTACATGGTGTCAGACATCATGGAGATCACCCACCCGTCAATAAACTGGAATGCAGACAACCTCAACTCAGAATGGACCACATTTGAAAACCACGCAAAGCTTATGTGCCAAGGCCCCCTTGCTGACAAGTCTGAGAAAGTAGCATGTGCCTACCTCTTAATCTGGGTTGGTCCACAAGGCAGAGAAATCTTCAGCACTTTTGAGCTTGTGGATAAAGAGAAGGACAAAATTGAGATCTACTTCAAGAAGTTTAGAGACTATGCTGCCCCCAAAAAGAATCAAGTGTTCTCCTGCTATGTTTTTCCACATTGATTTCAAGATCAATACGGGTGCTCAGGTCAACATCCTGCCTTCACAGTACCTGGACAAGCTGTCGCCAAAGCCAAAGCTGCTGAAAGCCATGCAACGCCTCACCAGCTACTGTGGATTGACAATACCCTATGTAGGAGTCTGCAATATTCCTTGTCACTACAAAAATGGGCCTACAAAGCAACTCACCTTTTTTGTGGTTGAGTCAAACACCACACCTATAATTGGGTTTAAAGCAAGCAAAGACATGAACCTGATCAAGCTTGTTCTGACCATTGAAAAATCACCAGTCACCAAATATAGTGATGTTTTCAAGGGTATAGGCAAACTCAAAACAGAGTGTGAAATATACTTAAAAGACAATGCAACACCCACAGTACATCCAGCTAGGAAAATACCGCTAGCCTTAAAGCAGAAGCTCAAGACCGAGTTGGAGCGCCTAGAAAGTCTTGATATCATCAAAAAGGTCAGTGAGCCAACAGACTGGGTTAATGCCATGGTCATGGTGGAGAAAAAAGATGGTGGTGTGAGACTATGCATCGATCCTGTTGACCTGAACAAGGCGATAAAACGCCCCTACTATCCGGTCCCATCTTTCGACGATGCCGTTGCTGAACTGGATGGAGCGGCAGTATTCAGCAGGCTTGATGCCCGCTCAGGCTACTGGATACTCCCACTTTCCACGCGATCCTCCTACTATACAACCTTCAGCACTATCTACGGCCGATACAGATGGAAGAGATACCCCTTTGGTCTAGTGTCTGCACAAGACGAGTTCCAGAGAAAAATGGAAGAGGTGTTTGAAGGATTGGAAGGTATCAGAATACTTGTAGATGATATTCTGGTATATGGAAAGAACCGCAAGGAGCACGACCAGAGACTATCCGCCGTTCTTAGAAGAGCCAGAAAAAAAGGAATCCGCTTCAACAGTGAAAAATGCAAATTTTCCAAAGACAAAGTCAAGTACTTTGGACATATCATTAGCAGAGACGGGATAAAACCAGACCCAGAAAAGATTAGGGCTATACAAGACATGCCAAGCCCACAGTCTAAAGAAGAGCTACAGACACTATTAGGAATGCTCAACTTCCTATCAAAATACATACCCGACCTATCCTCGAAAAATAAGCCACTGAGAGATCTTACTAAAGCCACCGATTTCAGATGGGAAACCGATCATGAAGCAAGTATGAAAGAGATCAAGAGCTGCATTTCAGAAAATCTAGCTTTCTTCGACCATAAATGCAAAGTAGTCAAACTCAAGGTTGACACTTCAAAGCATGGACTTGGAGCTGAGCTCTCCTCAAATGGGAAGATCGTAGGATTTGCATCTAGGGCCCTTAGCACGACTGAACAGAACTATTCTCAACTAGAGAAGGAACTGTATGCGATCGTGTTTGGGTGCAAACACTTCCATCACTACATCTATGGAAGAAAAACCATCATGACAACAGATCATTGCCCATTAGAGACCATCTTATCAAGACCACTCCATACAGCACCAGCACGACTACAGCGAATGATGATTCAGATCCAGCCATACGACATCGAAGTACACTATAGCCCGGGGTCAGATATCCCAGTCCCAGATGCACTCTCTCGACTACACCTGCCAGACATTGATACCAAAATGCAGAATGACATTGAAGTTTTTGTGCATACAGTGATGAAATCCTTGCCAGTGAGCAACTCCAAACTAGACAAAATACGCCACGAGACAGAAAAAGACACTCAATTCAAGGCAGTCAAAGAACTCATACTCAAAGGATGGCCCGGTACACGCCAGTCGTGCCGAACAGATGCCATTCGATTCTGGAATATCAAAGACGAACTAGCAATCCACAAAGGGTTAGTTTTGAAAGGTCAACGAATCATCATACCCCATCCTCTTAGAACCAACATAATTCATCAGCTACACTCAGCACACCTTGGGATCGACAAAACCAAACAGCGCGCCCGGATGATTGTGTACTGGCCAGGGATGAACGCTGACATTGAGTCCTTCGTCCAAAAATGTGAAACATGTGCTAAATTTGCAGCAAATAATCAAAAGAAACCGTTGATTAGCAACCAGCCGCCCTCACTCCCATGGCAACACATTGGCATTGACCTTTTTGACTGGAACAAGACCTGCTATCTCATCACTGCCGACTATTATAGCAGATACTTTGAAATAGACAAATTGTCAAGTCAGACATCAACCGCAATCATCGACAAACTGAAAGCCAACTTCGCACGTTTTGGAATCCCTCAGCTGATAACTTCAGACAACGGCTCACAACTTTTCTCACAAGAGTTCCGAGATTTTGCGCAAGAGTGGGGAATTAGTCTGAAAACCTCCAGCCCCATCTATCCGAGATCAAACGGTCTGGTGGAGATATCAGTACAAACCTGCAAACGGATACTAACCAAAGCGAAAGAAAGTGGAAACGACCCACATATTGCACTTCTAGAATATAGAAACAGCCCAGTTGACGGCCATGCCTCACCTGCTCAACTCCTCATGAGCCGCCAGCTACGGTCAGTCCTACCATCAACATACAACCAGCTAAAACCAAGAGTCACCCCCCTTCAGACCTTCCTACAACACAGATCGAAGGAACAGGAAAGACAGAAACGCTATCACGATAAGACTGCGAAACCGCTACGTGAACCTCAACTGGAAGACCAAGTTTTTATCCAGAAGAAAACAAACGGCCCCTGGACCAAAGCGAAAATCATATCATGCCATGAGAACCCCAGATCATACATAGTGGAGACAGAAGACGGTTCCAGGCTGCGACGAAATAGAGTCCATATCTCCCGCCATTCCTTTCCCGTAGCCAAGGAAGAGGTCAGAATCCAGCCCACCACACAGGACAAAAGCAATGATATATCCCATCCCATCTTAACCGAATCACCCCAGCCAATCCGCACAGACATCGAAACCTCGCCAAGAAATGTTCCGTTACCAAGAGAAGAAGATGAACCTTCTGACCCACCCCTTGTCGCACCAACCATCGTTCCTACGCCTGAAAATGCCGCTCCCGACTGCCCAGCCACAGGGACTAAATCCCCTACCACTACATCAAAGGTGATGCCGCACACCCGCAGCGGCAGAGTGGTTAGGCCACCTAAAAGGCCGGATTTGTAGGCAGACCGCCTTTCATGAAAAGAAGGGAGATGCAGCATTATGGACTAACCTGCTTTTTTATGCTTATATTGCTTGTGCTTATACATTGCTTGCTTGTGCTTATATTTATAACATTGCTTGCTTGTGCTTATATTTTGTATTTGTTCTAGGTGCTTGGGTTTATAATAAACTATAAATAGTCAAATGCTACAGCCACTGTAGCAGAAATTTGCAGCCACTGTAGCAGAAATAGCATTGCCAAAGATTCGAGTTTCAAAGGGATTAAAAATGACAAAATATGGTATATTTTTCTTCTCTTTGACAGCTGATATGAAGAGCTTATAAATGTCTATAATGTTTCTGTTGCCTTTGACATGACTGATGCCTTGTATGTTAAGTTCAAAATAACTAAGTCTCTTTGCTGATAAGGTTGCATTGTGTGTAAAGAAACTCACAGCCAAGGTTACAATGCAATCTGTTTTCACACTTTTGTTAGTGGTTGTGCAAGAAATTTTAGCACACATTCAAAACTAGTGTTTGCTCATGTTTGTCTTTCAGAAATAACAAAAAAAGTTAAGATGATATCAGAAGGTAATCAGAAAGTAGGCTATTTTTAAATGCTCAGATATCAATAAGCAAGGGAAGCATTGGCTTCTGCTACCTATTCCCTACAGATTAAGGGAGACACCCCTCACAGCAGATACAACAGTGCTTGCAAGACAAAACCACCCCTCTTCTGCTCACTTGTTAGTAAAATTGGCAGAAATAATTAATCAGTTAAAATAATTCAATAATTATTCTCGTATGATTATCTCTCACTTGTAATGCTGAGACTTGTTTGTATTTGGATCAGAAACTATAATCCTTTGCCAAATATTGCTATTCATAACTGGGGTCAAAATTTACTGAAAAAGCTTACTGGTTTAATAATGTTATGTTAATAAAATATTCCATTTAAGACAGATGCATTCACCTGAAACTCTGAATAAAACGTTTAGACAAAAGTTACTTCTAAATCCTGACCCATTTTAAGACAAATATTCTGTTTTACAATTCTTGTCTTAGATTAAATATACCCAATGTTGACTGTGTTTGTGATTGGGGAATGTTGTTCAAACTTTATGATCCTTGTGTCAAAGAATAGACAGCAATTTCTAAGATTAGGCTCAAGCTTTAACTGTGTGGCCAAGATTAGGCTCCACTGTAGTCTATCAGTATATTTCAAATTGTGAGTGTTGTGTATTGTTAAAATATTCCAACTAATCATTTAGTTTTTTAAAAAGGTTTTTACCTTGTTAACTTGTCCTTGATTTTGACTGGTTAATAAGATTTTGATGGTAAAACTATCTAATTTCTAGGCAATATGATAGGAATTTTACAAGGATTTAGCTGTTAATGATTAGATTGGCTGGCCAACTATTGGATATTTTACCCTACTCTGTTTGTGGTTAAAGTAATATTTGAGACCACTCATCCCTCCCCACATGATGGTCATGTGTATAGCCAATCAATCTAAAAATAAAACAATGAAATTGTTGTTCAGGGACCTGTTCAGTTGTGATGGTAGATATTTACATGACTTTGCCAAATCAGAACATGACAAGTATATATTTTTTTAATTGATGCTGATAATGTGTCAGATATGATTGGCATGTCTGAAGTTGTGCCTCAGGGTGTTCCCTCACCTTGTCCACCCACTTCTCCAAATTTATAAGTATAAAGTTGTTGTACCTCTATCAACTTGTTAACCATGATTGCCCTGGGTTCTTTTATGGAAGACTCTTAGATACCTAAAAAACTATATCCTATATCAAAAGGAAATAAACATTTCTTCCATGCTTGGTACTTGGATTTTGCTAAAGTTGATATTTATAGACTTGCAAGGCTGTTGTTTATAAATCTCAGGTTATTACAACAGTCACAAATCAAAACACATTAAATATATATTATACAAAAGCTGGTTGGTAATAACTTGCTAAAGCTGATAATACCATAGTTAGGCCCTTGTTCCTTGGGGTTACATTACATTGATATGACTTTTACATGCCAAGAGGAAAGGTAAAAGGATGACACCATGGAACTCAGAGCTACTTTTTTTGTTCTTATTCCTTTTTGTTGATTTTCTTCAAAATTTGTATCTAAGGGTTTCTATACCCACTCATGATAAATTTATGGCTACTTGCATTGTTCTTATGCAAAACATTAAAAAAAAATTATTACTACATATCTCACAAATGTTTGGCATGTAATAGTTCTTTTGATTCATGACATGCCCTTTTTAAGCAAATCTTCCATCATTAAAAGCAAATCTTTTATCATTAAGTTTCTGCCTCCTTGACCTTCAGTTTATACAAAATATCAAACTTAAAACCAACAAAAATTACTGAATATTGACAAAGTAAAAACCCAAACCCACCAGAAATTACAACAAATAAATATTTATTACTATAATTGATGTTTTGCAGCACTGCCTCCCCCTCCCCTCATTACATTCGCACAAAGACTAAATAGGCGATTATGTTTTACTGAAAGCATAAATGAATTTAGAACAATTTTTCTTTTGTTTAGTATTAAAAAAGTAAATATGATTTAATTTAAACTTAATTAAACCATAATGAAGAATTATAAAGAAGTTTAGCTGTGCCTATTATTAGCCCCACAAGAAAGACTACAGGACCCTTTCTTGTTCAACCCAGGACCCTTTCAGACCCACAGAACCCTTTCAGACCCACAAGAAAGACTACACGACTCTTGCATCACACTGGAAACATAAATGTATGTTGAGTGCTATTTATGATATTATTGAAAGAAACACCAAAATAAGGCTTGAACTATTCTCATGCTCTAGGTGAACTTGAAGACCCCTTTTCTAGCCCTATCAGGATGCAAAATGGATACCTGGGAGAACCTACAAGTATCTCTACCATGATAGTGCCTGAAAAAATCATCCTTATGGGTAAGTATTCAAGCTCTCCATCAACTAAACAAATTAAGTTATTATTGTTAGTTACTGCATGGGGCCTCTAAATTAAATTAAGACATGTAGCCTTTATAAGGGCTTATAGTGCTATAAGGGTTTTCGTCTTGAACTGATATATGTAGGCTTTATAGAGAAGCAATTTTTGTGATTTGCTGCGTGCTAAGAAGAAAATATTCATGATAAATGCATTATGACCTTTCAAATAAAGGAGTAATGGTCACTTTTCCATAATCTCTGAAAGACTTGGATTTTAAGCAATTTTTTTTAGCTTTCAACTGCCCTGGAAAACCCTCCTATATCCCCCTTTTCCCTGCTTTGGGCTTCTGCTGGGCAGGAAGGAACAAAGTGGGTGGATTGGAATCTCTGTGGTCCTTGCCTCAAAGGGGTATTCATCTGTATTCAAGCACTTTTATTTCAGGATTTTATTTACCTATTTTGCCAGCTGAAGGAATCATAATAATTGATTGACTTTTGAACCAGTCATACTGTATCCCCCTCTTCTCCCTCTCAAATTCTTCATACAGTTACTCTGTCTTTGTTGTTTGAATGAAATCTTCCAAAAATATGGAACCTATCATGGATATATACAGATCAATCTTAAGGTATTTTTTTCACATGATTCTCACAGCCTAATTTGTCCATTTATGTTTATTTGATCCCCCACCCCTCCTTGGAAGTGTTGGTTCCTTTATATACTTTCCTGCTTGTGTACTTTGATCTTTATTCAGACAAGTTGTGAAAATCCTATGTCATAGTATGAAACCAGAAAAATGCTTGATCACCTTAATATCTAACCAGTATTCCAAACTCATTCCTTCCCTGCAATCCCTCTGTAGGTTAATTTTATGAAAAACACCACAGGATCCGATAATACAGATTTTTTAACCTCAAAATACCCATATCTGTGAAGCATCATACCTCTTGAAAGTCTTTACATGCACATAGTAGACAAAAAATAATTAACAAAACACATCGTATATATGTGAAGATACAGAAACACTAATAAAAGTACAAATTAGGAATCATTATCAAATGATAGTTCAGTCAGAAATTAAAATTAAATATAGAATGCTTAGTTATCTTGATGTCTATCCGGGCCCTCTAAATAACCAGTTTTAAATTGTGAAAAATCTCAGGATCTACTATTAATCTGCTTTTGGAGCTTCAAACATTACTTATTTCATAATTTGTGCAACGTATTTATTTGTAAATTTTTTATCGTATTTTTATTTTGAGATTCGACTCTTGATTAAAATTCGACTCTTTCTTACCCAGAGTCGACCCAGCTTTAAATGGGTACCTGGAGAAATCTGGGGAAGGTAAACAGGAAGGGTGTGCGAAAGCACAGGATGGTTGGCCCCCAACCCCCCACTGCACTTCCTGGCTGAAGGGCCAAGAAACGGAGATCAGCACCGCCGGTAGGGACTGTAAAGTCTAATGCCGTATCCTTTACCTTTACCTTACCTTATTAACAATAGTATTGTCAGTTGGTCATAATAATTTTCTTTTTCTCCACTTCAGGGGATAGGAGGACATTGATGTTTTGATATTATCAGTTTTGAAAAAAAAAGATTTGTGCTTGTCTGTCAAATGGAACGCATTCAAGAATTACGCTGTAAAACATCTAACAGAAACCAGTTTCCCTCCCTAGATCGGTAAAAAAAAATTTATTTTGAGTGAGAAAACTATGATGTATGCACATTTTCATTAAACATTTAATATATAAAGGTGGTTAGGGGTTAGGTTGGGTATTTAAAATTATGCGTTCTGGGTGGCCTAGTTTCCATAACTCTTTGTTTTAGTTTCCATGATTTTGTTTCTAAAGTATTATGTTATCATCATGTTTTGGTATATTTCATTTGGATTAACCCAACTTTTTTTATTGAGTGTGTTTCCTTTAACAGACAAGTACCATTAGATTATCTTTTCCAGAAGAAACAGTTCCTTCTGTGTAAAGGAAAAACTTTTAAAAAATGTGTTTCTCCTGGAAAATTAAACTCGGCGTTTTGGAAAGTAGGTTTCATGTCTCAGGTTTCGGATAATAAAATAAAACACAATTGCTTAGAAGATCATTCCGTAGAAGCCATTGGGACGGAGTTAATGCGTATGGTAGTAATTTTCAGAATTTTAATCCAAACTGGCACTATTGGGTATTTTTTTTTTTTTAACGTAGGCTTTTAGTTTTAGTTTATATTTATGTTTATTTAATTTTTAAAGTGAATCAGTTTTAAGAGTTTATTTTATTTGACAGGTAATGAAA
Source organism: Artemia franciscana (assembly GCF_032884065.1). NCBI lineage: Eukaryota > Metazoa > Arthropoda > Branchiopoda > Anostraca > Artemiidae > Artemia > Artemia franciscana. The sequence goes on from NC_088876.1 coordinate 1,203,588, forward strand.
AATGCATCTTTGATAGAGCTCAGCCGCATGAAATTGAAGTACAAAATGCTCTAATGCCAGCAGATCCAGCCATCTCAATCCAGGTAAAAAAGAAATAAGTTCCAGGCCATTAGACAAGTTCCAGGCTAAGACCCATCAAGACCCATGCCACACAGTGTTAAAATCTGGTCATCTCAATCTATGTGAGAATGCTCCATGTCAGTCAGGCTAAGATCCATTAAAATTTATGGTATCCAAGGCTAATGTCAAATTATCTTAATCTTAGTTAGAAGGCTAACTCCCATTCCATCAGGTTAAGATCCTGACTGTATAATGTTAAGATCCAGTATCTTAATGCAAGTTCTTACACGCATTACAGACTCAGTCTCATGTCATCTAGGCTAAGATCCATGCTACTCAGTTTAAGATCCATGCGATCTAAGGCTAAGATCCAGTCATTTCAGTCTATGTGAGAAGGCTCTGTCCCATGTCAGTCAGCCTAAAATCTATTAAGATCCATGATATCTGAGAGTAAGATCAAGTCATCTCAGTACAAGTTAGAGGCATAAGTCCCATGCCATCCAGTTTAATATCCATGCCCTCCGATGTTAAGATCTGAAATCCCCCAAAGGCGGGGGGGGGTGATCAAAATTAGGTGAATATTAATGTGGTTGTGGGGAACTCGTGCCAAAGCTTGCTGATTCTGTTTTAAATAATCCTATTGTACTTTTTCTACTTTAAGGTTCGTTCTTAATACGAATTTTAGATAAATAATGATAAACCTTCAAGACTTTAGCCTAAGTTTATGTAGGGGTAATATGAGGGGATTTGTAGACGATGATTTCGCATTAAGTCTTCAGTTTAATGGTCTAAATGGTTGGACAAACCTGCATCATCACCTCTAGTTCACAAACTACCTTGCATAATTTTTTTTTTCATGTAGGCTACTGCACTGTATTGCTACTACAGTGCATATTATGTAGGCTACTCTATTGCATAACAAATTGGAATCACTTTATTTAATCACGACCTGAAATGTTTGTGCTTTTTTTCGAAACCTTAAGTTAAGCAGCTTCTGTAGAAAAAATACATGCTTCTGCAACATCTCAAAAGGCCTTTTCTTCTTCTTTTTTTTCGCTCTAACCAATTCTGCACCATTATCCATAAAAGAGCTCAGATCGGGATATCACCAGGAGTAATCCTCCATGGGGAAATTTTCTGTAGGATAAACTTTCCATTGGGGGGAGGGAAATATTTTCTGCACTGCGGGCATCCTCCCATGATCTTAAAAAGGATAAGAAATTGAATAAAAACAAGTCTCTCTTCAAATGAAAGTATGCTAAGGAGTATTTTTCAAGAGAAATCGTAAACAAGGAATTTTCCGTGGGCATTCCGCTGCGAGGATGGAGTTGTCTGGGGGTATTTTCCTGGTGGAAAATTTTACGTGGGTGGAACTTTCTATGGCGGAATTTCTTATGGGGGATTTTCTGTGGAAGGGGGTGAATTTCCTGGGATATTTGAAAAATGATCGGAAATAAGATAAAATACACAAGTTTTTTCTGCTGAAAGTAAGGAGCAAAATTACTTCATAAAACGAACAGAAATTATTTTATATATGGGGGGGACTGCCGACTCCTCAATGCGCTGCTCATCACGTAAAGTTTGATCTTCTGTCTCAGTTCTTTAAGAATGATGGCTGGAACATAAGGGTTGTGTAATTAGAATCACTTTAGTGTGAAGAGAGGGGTATTGAGGAGGGTACAGGCCTCCTCGTATACGGAATGTTTCTGTTCGTTTTATGTTGCTCCTTACTTTCAGTAGAAAAAACTTGTTTTTTTTATTTTTTGCAGAAAAACGAACTATTGTATTGTAGCATTCTTTTATTATATTTTTTGCCTCTTGCAGAGGCAATTCACTTCACACGAGACCTACCCTGTTTGGGTTTGGATGCATATGTTTCAATTTATCTAGTTCAATGACTAATTTGCATTAATTTCATATATTAAGTGTTTTATGCACTCATTTTCAATACTAAAAAGCAGAATGAAGCTACAATATTTAGTTACATGCGGCAAGTCAAAGATTAGAAACGCTTTCCCTCACAATGACGTGTCCTTTTTAGATGCAAATGTTTCATTTTATCTAGTTCAATGACTAATTTGCATTTATTTCAGATACTACTTATTTTTATGCACACATTTTAAATACTAAAAAGCAGATCGAAGCCACATCATTTAGTTACAAGCGGAAATGTCACAGATTAGAAACGCTTTCGCTCACAAGAGACCTATCCTTTTTGGATGCAAATGTTTAATTTGTCTAGTTCAATGACTAATTTGCATTTATTCAATGTACTACATATTTTTATGCACACATTTTAAATGCTAAAAAGCAGAATGAAGCTACAAAATTTAGTCACTCGCGGTGATGTCACAGATTACAAACGCTTTCGCTCTCAAGAGACTTGCCCTGTTTCCATGCAAATGTTTCGATTTATCTAGTTCAATGACTACACTTCAGATATTTCATGTACAAAACTATTTACTACTTATTATGTAAAAAGAATTCATATTCTTTTGGTAACACGCTGGAATTTTTTTCCAATTATTACTAATTTTCTGTATACTCTTGGATAAAACTATTCTTGTAAAATGCTGAAAAAGTTTATTTTTGCTCCTCTGTAAAAAATTCTAAAAATAGAATATTTTTTCATCTGGGGTCTGTTTGGTACCATGGCCTTATAAGAGTTTAGTTCATCGTTTTGAAGGAACGAACTGTTGCAATTTAAATTAAGATAATTAAATCAAATTCAATTATTAAATCAAAATCATTCATATGTCTGCTCTCTTTTCTTCTTTATACGTTGTTTTGGTTTTGTGTTCCTTGTTACTTTTTGTGTTCTTTTTTTCACAATAGATCTTTAGATTTTCCCAGTTTTGATTTGGGTAAAAATATGGAAACAATCGACTCAGTTAAATAGCAAGTAATCACCTTAATTGCATTGCAGTTACTTACTATTAATTGAATCATTCAATAGTGCAATTGAGATCAAATGCGGCAACAGTTCTTCCTTTCGAATTTTGTTTCTTTTTTTATATAATTGTTGAGACAAAAGTTCGAAGATGAACTAATACATTCTTATTGTAAATTCTCTGTTCTAAAATGATTTGTTCTAATATTACTTTAGTTCAATGAATATTTCTTTTTGTTTGGCCACTTGTTTGACTTCTTATCGGTAAAAATTATTAGGTTTATTTCTTAGATTTTTCTGTGGTGCATTTCACAGAGTTTGTTCATTGATCTCTGTGCGCTTCAAGTAGAAAAATAAAAACGTCACATTTTTAACAGAGCATCCTTTAGACTCTTCTCGAATCATAACACTAAATGACCGAATAGCTTGTCTTCATTCTATTATATTATATTTTTGTCTTATTATATTTGTATTTTATGTTAATCTCTCAATTAACAGTAACTATTCACTATTCAGTGGAGCTTTGCCCAAAATTGGCTGTAAGCACACAAAGAAAACACCTCGGAAAATTTGGTGTTGCACTTCCTCAGAATGCACAGTTAGTTCACCACAGGAAAATTATTCCACCAATCGATCCCCTTCTCAGATGGAAGGAATGGATTCATTATTGCAAATACATCTCCACAAGGGGGCAGGAGTGTAATTTACTATGAGGCAGGGAGGCAACTGCCCCCTCCAGACCTCAGTTAGCCCACCCAAGCTGAAATTTAGGTTCTGTAAAAAAAAATCTAGTCAAAACTAAGACAAGCCTTCATGATTCAAGCATCCAGAGAAACAGGTCAATTTTCTTCTTTAGTATATCTTTGCCTTTGTTGTACTATATGACTAGTTTTTCATTTCTCATTAGCATTTTCACTTGATTTGGGAAAATCAACTTTGTCCCACCCCCGCCTGTCTACTGAAAAACACAGTCCAAATAGAAAAATCACATTAATACATTTTTAAAAGAAAACCTATTTTTAGACTCCTCCTAGAATCATAACACTGAATCTAAAATACATTTTTGAAAGAAAACCTATTTTTAGACTCCTCCTAGAATCATAACACTGAATGATGAGACCTTCAAAATTACTGAAGATGACATCAGTGAAAAAATTACTGTAAAAGCCAAAAATCAAAGTCGAACTGAAATCAGAGACATTGGAGTGAATGTTACAAGAAAAGATAGTCTTACTAGAAGGTAAGCCTTTTATTACTGCCAAATGTTGATCGCAGGTTTTAATTTCTATTCGTTTTAGGATTTATTTATTCATCTGTAGCATTATCTATTATTTTTAGGTTTGGTTTAAATAATCACTTTGATTAGTTTTATGTTTGTTTATTTGTTTTAATTTTTACTTGTTTTAGTTTGAAATCGTTACGTGACTGTCTTAGTTGTTTTAGGTCTTAATATGTTTCTTTACTTTTATCCGAAATTGTTTTTGAAAACTTTTCAATTAATAAATAAATAAGATCCCAGACACCTATTCTGCAAGCGCTTTTCAGAGCTTCTATTATCTTTTTGTTTCATGTTTAACCAAAGTAAATTTTGTTTCTTTTTAAAATATGTAAGGGGAAGCCCCAACTTCCTGGAAATTTCCCAGATAAGTTTTCGAACTTAAGTCTTCGTGGCAGTGTATCGCGAAGCTTAATCACCGCCAGAATTGAAATCTAGCTGTTTTTTTAGTCTCATCAATCCCATTAACTATAATTAATATAATAAATAGCTCTGTTATAATATAATAGATAGCCGTTTAATTAGAATGTTGTTAAATAACAACATTACAAAGAATGTTGTTAAAATAATTAAAATAGCTCTTAAAATTACTGAAAATACTTTAGCGTAAAGAGCGAGATATTGACGGGTGGGCAAACTCCCGTATACGTAATAATTTCTGTTCGTTTTAAGTTTTAATTTTTCTCCTTACTTTCAGTTGAAAAACTTGTTTTTTTAATTTAATTTCTGATTGTATTTTGAATAATGCTGGGAAATGCAGCGCCTCGTTCATGGAAATTTTCTCCCCCATGAAAAATTCCTTCATGAAAGATCCTCCCATGTAACTCTCTCCTTCCGAACTTCCTGCTCTCTCCCGTCCCAACTTTCTGGAAATTTTCCAGATAAATCTTCGAACTTAAGTCGTCTTAGCAGTGCATCGGGAAGCTTAATCACTGTCAGAATTGAAATCTAGCTGTGTTTTTTTAGTCTCATCAATCCCATTAACTATAATTAATCATAATTATACATTGTTATATACCTTACAATTGTAGCCTAAACGTCGCTCAAGTAAGCTTATTTCTTGTCAGAATTAACGCATAGGGAATATTCAGCTTTCTTTAATTTTATATTATGTCTCTGCTAAATCAGAAAGGCTGCCCTTATCTCTGAAAATGAGCTCTTAATTTTATGTATCTTCTCGCATCGCCTATGCACGAGAGTATAAGGCTGCTGCTATTTCTATTAATACCTCAATACACCACCAAGTTACCTGAGACCAATACAGCTGTGCATGTTTCTTCGCAGAATCAAACAGTTCATGGTAACAAACTGTAAGTAAGGAGCGACCCGGCATAATAGTAACTGAAACTCTAAAAAAAGAATTTTGATACAAACAAGTACATCAAAAAGAATCTGATTTTTATGCTGATATAAAATATTTAAGTTTCATCAAGTTTAATCCTACCTATCAAAAGTTACGAGCCTGTGAAAAATTTCCTTATTTTCGAAGAAAGGAGGAAAACCCCCTAAAAGTCATAGAATATTAATGAAAATGACACCATCAGATTTAGCATATCAGAGAACCCTTCTGAAGAGGTTTCAAGCTCCTATCGCCAAAAATGTTGAATTATATTGTTTTTTGGTGTTTTTTTGTTTTGTTTTTTTTTGCCAGAACAAAGATCACGGATATGTGTTTATTTGTTTGTTTGTTTTTTTATCATGGGTGATCGTATCGACCCTGTTGTCGTAGAATGTCACAAGAGCGCTCATGCGAAGTTACGAGCCTGTGAACAATTTCCTTATTTTCGAAGAAAGTAGGAAAACCCCCTAAAAGTCATAGAATATTAATGAAAATGACACCATCAGATTTAGTATATCAGAGAACCCTTCTGAAGAGGTTTCAAGCTCCTATCGCCAAAAATGCTGAATTTTATTGTTTTTTGGTGTTTTTTTTGTTTTGTTTTTTTGCCAGAAGAAAGATCACGGATATGTGTTTATTTGTTTGTGTGTTTTTTTTTATCATGGGTGATCGTATCGACCCTGTTGTCGTAGAATGTCACAAGAGCGCTCATGCGGACGGCAATTAAAATTTCTAGTATCCTTTTTAATTGACAAAAAAATGGGATTTTTTCCCAAGTCACGAGATCAAAATTTTGAGATAGCCATTTTGTTCAGCATAGTCGAAAAACCCAGCATAGTCGATAAACATGTCTTTGGGCACGACTTAATCCCCCACAGTCCCCAGAGAAGGAGCTGCAAGTTACAAACTTTAACCCTTGTTTACATATAGTAATGGTTATTGGGAAGTGAACATACGTTTTCAGGGGGACGTTTTCGCGTTGGGTGGAGGGGGCTACGTGAGAGGATCTTTCCATGGAGGAATTTATTATGAGGGTAGAGAATTTCCATGAAAGGGGTGCAGGATTTTCTAGCATTATTTAAAAAAAAAACAGTTTTATTAAACAACATTATTAAAAAAAAGTTTTTTCAACTGGAAGTAAGGAGCAGCATTAAAAACTTAAGACGAACAGATATTATTACGTATATAAGGGGTTTCGTGTCCTCAATAGCTCGCTTTTTACGCTAAAGTATATTGATTAATTTCAACTATTTATTCTACAGCCTTTGTGATTCAGGGGTCATTCTTAAAGAACTGGGACAAAATTAAAGCTTTAGTTTAAAGAGCGAGGTATTGACGAGGGGATGAACCCCCTCATATACGTAATAAATATATACAAATATTAAAGTTAATTACGTAAATGAATTCGTAAGTTACGTATATTTATTACTAATAAAAACATTCGTAAAAAAGTGAAAAGTTCAAAGTTCCCTTTTTAAGTAACCAAAAAATCTTAAGAAAGCTGGAGCCAGCAGCTCCCACTTTCTGCCAAACTATCTGCTCAGTTGTGATCACTTTCTGCTGAATTCTGGCCTGCTCTAATGCCCAAAAAATGAATTGTCAATATGCCTTCCGTACTTTTACTTGCTGCAGGGCCAGGCGTGAACGTCCCACCCGGTTGATCTATGGGTTGAACGTCCCACCCGGTTGATCAAATGGGAGTCAACTCTAGACGTTGACTCCCATTTGTAGCGATCTTGTTCCAGCTCTTCAAAAAACTGGAGCCAGCAGCGCTCCCACTTTCTGCCAAACTTTTGAAATCCACTAATGGTATCGAGGTCGTTTTTGACAGTTGTATTCTTCAATTTACTGCTATGACTTTTGCGCCAGTCTGGCAAACGAGCAGCTGGAATAATGCAGTCATTGGGTCTTACTAGGGCATGACTAAGCTAAGCAATCTTCTTTGTTTGACAGTCGTGGCTGTGGGCTTGGTGTTGCATCAGCGGTGACGTACATCAGCATTTGAGATTCTGTCGGAATTAAAATCCTCAGGATTTTTCGTAAAAAGGTTGGTTGTCAGAGACTTCCATACCATGTAGATGAAGCGCCTTCATTGGCTAAGTCCCAACTGTATAAAAGAGGACAGATCTAACAGCCGCTTTGTAGACACATTTTCTTTTTCATACTGATCATCTGTCGGTTTCACAAATGGCGGCATAGTTGAGAATAGATGGCTTGGGCTTTGCTAATTCTGCTCTGAATGCCAAGGTCAAAGCCTTCACGAGAGTATTAGCGAACCAAGATAAATGTGAAGCTATCGACTTTTACAAATTCGTATCCTTAAAACACAAACTGATAATATAAATGTATATTTAGGTCCTTGACTTTAGTTACTGACCTTGCTGATATTCATACCTAGTAGCTGAGAGAAATATGCTATTTCATTTAGCATTACTTGAGCAGATGCTGGATCAGAAGTAAAAGCAGTGATATCATCGGCGTAGTTCAGGTCAGACACGTTAATACCGAATCCCATAATTACACTATCAAAACTCGAGTGTGTTCTTTCTAAAACTCAGTCTATGTCTATGCCCTGAACACTGTATATCCAGGGAATGGAACTTAAATGTGAAAGCCAAGTTTTTTACTCATTCTATTGCTTCTTTGTCTGATATCAGTGATGCTACAGAAATAATTGATAATTGAACCTTCGTCAGTGTTGCCGCGTTGAACCGTAAAAATAAATATCCCCCATAAAACTAGTTAAATTTGACAGCTGTTTTCATTCGTAAAAGTTCAAACAGTAATAATATGTTTTGTCCCCAAAGACTTCTATACCTGCAAAAGGAAGACTAAATGGGTTTTTATTTTCGTGTGTTTTTAGCTCATTTGTTGCCTGAGCGATGAATAGTTGGTATGCCTATGCCCGCTATCCCTGTATATCCATGGAAATGAAGTTCGAATCTAAGAGCTATTTCTGTTTTAGTAAATCTATTGCTTCTTTTTCTTGTATCAGTGATGAGCCAGATTCAATCGATATTTGAACCTTCGTCAGTGTTGCAGCGTTAAGCCATAAAAATAAATAGCCCGAAAAAAAATAGATAAATTTGACAACAGCTTTCCTATATTCAAACATTATTAAGTTGTTTGTTGCCAAAGACGACTATATCTGTAAAGGAAGGTTAAAGTTACTTGAGTTGTTTTCACTTGTTTTCAGCTCATTTTTTGTCTGAGCAAGGAATATTCAATACGCCTATGCCTTGATCTCCCTGCATATCCAAGGAAATGGAGTTCGATGTGTGTAGTGCATGGCTACCGCTTAAGCAACAGTCTAATAATGATCTCTGTTTTAGTCAATCTATGGCATCTTTGTCCGGAGTCAGTGATACTACAGAAGAAATTGATAATTTGAGAAGACAAATTAGTCGAATGAACCGAAGGTTGATGACTTTAGAATTGGAGAACCAGCATAGACAAAACAGAGAATTTGTTATGTATACTTTGGGATTTGGATATTTTTTACTGAAAGCTTTACTCTGGCTTAGTCGTAAAAACTAGATTATATTTTGAGTTTACTTTTTAAGCTGTGTTCGTAAAAATCAAAAACAGTGTTTTAGGGGATTAAATAAAATAAACAAGTTTTTGAAATCAAAAGTAAGCAGGCAGCATTAAAACTTAAAACGGAGAGAAATTATTCCGTAGGCTTATATGAGGGTAGTTGCCCCATCCTCAATACCTCGGTCCTTACGTTAAAGTTTGACTTTTTGTTCCAATTATTTAAGAATAACTCCTGAAACACAAGGGCCGTTTAATTAGAATAATAAGCTTTTTTAAAAGTTCTAAAAAACTTAAACGTAAAGAGAAAGGTATAAGAGAGGGGTAACCCCCTCTCTTATACGTAATAAGTACGGTTCGCTTTAAGTTTTTATGTTGCTCCTTAATTTCAGTTTAAATTTTTTTTTATTTCTGATTGTTTTTTAAATAATGCCGAGAAATCCAGTTCTCCTTTATGAAAAATTCCTCCATGGAAAGATCATCCTACTTAACCCACTCCTATTCTAGAAAAATACTCTCCCCCCCCACCAAACCAAAATATCTGTTTACTTCCCAATAGCCAATATTATATGTTTGATTGATTTATTACCTCCATAACCTCCTGTATTATATGTTTGTTTGATTTATAAACTATAAATGTTGTAAGTTTGAGTTGTATGGTTAGTGTGTTTTGGTTCAACGACAATTTCTTTCATTATGGCTTATTGCTAGGTTAGGGAACACATTCATTTTTATTTCACAGATCCTTGTGATTATTTTTCATGCATTAGTATTAGTTTTCATTCTAGTTTTAGCTACTTTAAGAATCTTTTGGACTACCGTAGCCTTGTAGACATACGTTTTTGTTTAGTTGCTGATATTGAGCGTGTTAAAAGGCTGAAATATTTTAGTTGACTATAATTGACTTGACTATAGTCAAGTATACTGTAGTTTAAAAATATATAAACACCAAAAGTTTACTTCTTTGTCAGTGAGGAACTCCGATTGTCAAGCAAAATTTAAGCGGAACATTCCGATTTTAAGCGGAATATTCCGATTGTCAAGCAAAATATTAAGCGGAACATTCCGATTTTAAGCGGAATATTCCGATTTTAAGCGGAATATTCCGATTGTCAAGCAAAATTTTAAGCAGAGACTACGCTCTGACTCAACTCGGTTACATGATTTATGAAAATTCAACTAGTGTTTGAGGGTAAAACGATCAGAATAGTTGTGACTCGTGGGTAAAATGGTTAAAGTTGACTATAGTCCAAATAAAATCCAAGGTCCGAACGCATTCACGGTCTCCACATTTCTGATACTGAAAAAACACAAGCTCTCAGAGCAATCTCCCAGTCAAGACAAAAAAATTCTTGTATTTATATTCAGTCATACTTCAGTTAAATGGCATTGTTGCCATTTACCATCACGTCTGCCAGAAGAGATGGACTAATCAATCGACTAGTTTCGACATATTACTTAGAAAAGAAATTTTTGGGAAAGTTTTATCTTTTTATCCAGGCTATCACAATATTGATTCAGTAATATCTCTGGATTGGCTAGGGAGATAGTGTTTAAAGTTTATGGTACTGTCAGGGAAAAGAAGGAGGAGGGTTAAGAAAAGAGGTTTCCAATTTTGTGTTTGGGTAGGTGAAAAAAAATTCAAGTGGTTAAAACTCTAAAGATAATATATCATATCAATGGTTTCTTTTAAAGCTATATAGCATATTTCTTGGTGCCAGGAATAATAAATGTAAGTAGTAGTGCCTTCTTTTAACCCATTTTCATTACAAAGTCTTATTTATTTGCTGAACATTTTCTTAAAATAAGCAAGAGATGGTTTTCATGGCGCACTCTCTCATAAAGAAAGTTCGAAGGGGAAGTACAAAGTGAACTTAAAGGAATATTTCTTGTGTACATTTTTTTCAGGCAATTAAAGTGAAAAGTATTAGAAATAAAACCAAATGTTTAATAGTGTGGCATTGCACTCGTGTAAATCAAGGGTAAGCAACCATCAACTGACTCTCCTTTTAATCATAAAGAATATTTATCACATTCATTACCCCAACATCAACTGACTCCCCTTTTGATCTTAAAGAATAGTCATTTTATTTATTACCCATCATAATACTGATTCTCCTCTTAATCATATTGAAAATGCCATCAATACAGAAAAGGTCATCAAGTGACTCCCCTTTTTATCATGAAGAATAGTGATTATATACATTATCCCATAATAATACTGACTCTCCTCTTAATCATGCTGAAAAGGCCATTAACTGAAATCAATACAGAAAAGGTCATCAGCTGACTCTCCTCCTTATCATGAAGAATGGTGATTATATTCATTCTCCCATCATAATATTGACTCTCCTCTTAATCATACTGAAAAGGCCATCAACTGAAATCAATACTGAAAAGGTCACCAACAGACTCCCCTCTTTATCATGAAGAATAGTGATTATATTCATTATCCCGTCATAATACTGACTCTCCTCTTAATCATACTGAAAAGGCCGTCAACTGAAATCATACATATTAATTAGAACTAATATTGTGACTGGCTCTACATGCAGTTTGATTATTGAGACATCGATCATTGAATTAAGTAATATTTCGACAGTCCATTTGCGCTATTTTTCATTTAGCTTTCTTAAATTTAATTTCTCTTTAAAAATTTGAGCCACAAAATGGAATTACTAAATGTCCAACTTATTTCCCTTTTTAACAAGTAAATTATCAAAAGGAGTAAATGGGATAATACTCAAAAAGTATACCAAGAAAAAGTAGGTGACTATCCAAAAAGTCAACTAAAACAAAACAAATTGTTAATAATTCAACAAAAGGTCACATGAAATCATGGTTCGGGTCACATCAGCTTCCAAACTTTTTCTACTGGTAATTCTTCCATGATTAAAAACAATAGTCTCTTCAATTGATGAATAAAATGAAAAACCACATAAAAGAAAAAGCATTAAAAGTAGGTATTTCTTCTGCAGGGTATTCCGTTTTTGTTAATTATTTTTCTGGACACTCAGTAATATTAGTGTGGAGATCGCAGAATATAAATCACTTTTATAAAACGGTTGTAATTCCATACCAAATTTTAAGGAGTATTTAGGAGGCCAGGGCACGTATTTAGGAGGTTGAGATGGCTAGGGCACATTCTGCGGATGAAGGATGACAGCTTGCCAAACATTGTTCTTTTCGGTCAACCGTCTATGGCTAAACGGAAAGCAGGTTATCCTTTGTTGGGGTGGGAGGATGTCATAAAGAAAGATTTAAGGGAAATGACAACTTCCTGGAAGGGTGTAAAGAAGAGGCTTTGAATAGATTAGGCTGGGGAAGGAGTGTGCGTAGTTGTGTTGGCCTCAGGTGGCTTGGTGCTGCGGTGAGTTGTTAGTAATAATAGTAGTATTTAGGATCAATTGACTTAAAAAACAATCGATTTTTGTCTTATTACTTAGTTTTTTTCTTGGGCTGTTTAAAAAATTATTCAGAATTTCATGTTTTTTTCGTTTTTTTTTTTTTTTTTTTTACTTATAAAGAATTTGAAAAAGGGATATAATACGAAGTACTTAAGAAGTTAGTCTACTCTTGTATTTGTCTAGATTGTTTGTTGTTTTGGTACCCATTTATGTGAATAAGTAATATGTGCCACAATCGTATGTGTTGATGAGTGCATTATCGAGGTGTCATTTTCTTATCCCAATCCAGATTCATATTTCTTTTCAATTAACTTACATTGGTTTGCAGAAAAGATCAACGTTTTGAAAAGTTGAAATAAGATAGATCTTCAAGAAGAATCAGTTTCCTAATCATACAGATCCCTCCCTACCCTCTTTGCCCTTTGGCTTTCAACCCCTCCTCTTTAAATTTTAGTACTTAGTAGTCCAGTACCGTATGATAACCTATTCGTTTCTTGCCATTGGATTTATCTTAGCTGTTGTTGTCGCTTCTATTTCTTTTTTTGGCTGTGCCATAACAATCTGGGACGTCATTCGGGGGTACCACAGCTCTCCATCAAGTTTCAAGAATTCAAAGAGGAGGCTTGAAAAGTGGCTATTTTGACAGGAAATTAAAACATTTCATGTCAAAGATTGGACCTTACCCCCTCTCCACTCCCCTTTGTTTAGTCAATTGACGTCCTGATTGTCAATGTGAATTTTGTTGTGTTTTTAGAAAGTTGAAATATGTTTTGTTATTCTTTCTTGTAATTTAATTTAAATAGAATTTACTTGTCGTAAAAATAGATCTTATATGTTTTTCAGCATGCCTATGAAGTTGCGCCTTAGCTTCTCTTTTTCGGAAATGTTCAGACCACTTTCACCCTCAAATGTATAAAAAGACCATTCAGAATAGCATTGCGCACCAATATAGATGCTAACCATCCCAAAATCGAATCTTGGTTGCACCATTCATAACGTTTCTAACGTTATGAATAAACCATAACGCTATGAAAAAAGCTAAAATTTTGAACACTCAACACAAACCACCCGCCTAAATCAAACTTTAGAATCATAGATAAAAGATATATGTATAGAAAATATCATATTTTGTGTAGTAGGCAATCGTTCAGCTTTTTGCCATTGAAGGAAACCTTAGTCACAACTTATTCCATGTGGACGAGTAGGGGAGGCGAGGGAGGATAAAATCAAAAGTTAAGTTTTCGGCCATTGATTTTTGTAGGAGATTCTAATCCTAGAAGACGGAATCTCCGCATAACCCCCCTTGTGCTTTTGTGTTTCAGGTGTGCTCTAAGGGTGATGCTTCGTAAAGTTAATAAAATAATAAATATATTTTTTTGCCCGAGCACAACTAGCAGTGGATAGAGAGAGAGAGAGAGAGAGATCGGTATATTTAAAAACTATCGTAGCATAGCTAAATCCAGTTTTTTACAAAAATCTTACATTTAGACAAAAATCACACACTACAACTCAGCATTAAAAATTGATGTGAAGAAAGGCACAAATGAGTTGGCGTATCGATTAGTTGGTACTTTAGGGGGTACAAGTTTATTTTTTAACCGAGTTCGGCTATTGGGAGGGGCTGGTTCGGGTAGTAGTGATCGGTGGCTCTTATTGGCTAGGATGAATTTTCCAAATTGGTGAATAAGGTGTTCAAGCCGTACTTTAAGTGGAGATAAATTTAATTTAGCGAGGGCTTGATCATAGGGCATGCCACGGTTTCGGAGTGTAATCCTTGTCGCTCTTTTCTGGACGCACTCTTATGTCGCGTAATAGGTACGCTGTGCGGATAGCAGATGGACCCCACACCGGGCACGCGTACTCGAGCAACGGGCGAACATAACACATGTAGGCATGGAGAAGACTTTCAGTTTCACACCCAAAACGCCTCATTTTGGTAAGTGTCTGAAGGCTTGCATTAGCCTTGTGGACGGTTAAATTAATATGGGCACTGAAACTACAGTCACTAGTGAAAGTTACTCCTAAGATTTTTATTTCGTTCAACATCGGCAAAGGGACTAGAGGCATATCTATATTCCGCTTCAGAGGGTTGAAACGAATTATCTTCGACTTGGCTACGTTAATGGTAAGATCATGACTTGAGCATTCGGTCTTTAGCTGATCAAATAACTGGTCTGAAAAATGCTTTGTTATGATAGTGTTTTCGACCAGGTAAGCGAGCACTATGGACAGATCATCTACAAACTTGTAACGGTCGTCGTGATGGTTAAGCAGGGAATTAATTATAGCCAGGAAAATTATTCCAGCTAATTTCGTGCCTTGTGGGGCCCCGCAAGAAGTATCTGACCATGATGAATCCGAATCGTTTTCGTGGAGTGCAAAGACTTTTTGTTTTCGGCCAGTTAAGAAGTCAAGTACAAGGCCAAGGGTGCGTTGTTTGACACCCATTTCCTTGAGATTCATGCCTGGAATCAGGTGGTGGATTAGGTCAAAGGCCTTTCTGAAGTCCACTGCGCAAATGTTGGTGAAACAGCTACCTTTTTCAAGCCATTGGAGGACGCAGTCAAACATCCGTACTAGGTAGATTGTAGTATTACACTTGGGGAGTCCACCGTACTGGAATTTATCAAGACGCCCATGAATTTGTTTCAGAAGACACTTGAGTACAAAGGCCTCAGTTACTTTCGCCAAACAAGGTGTAAGTGAGATCGGGCGGAGATCGTCGTATGCACTAGGGGCGCGCTTTTTTGGAATAATTCTAATATAGGCCCTTTTCCACTGTGACGGGAAATAGCCAGAAGCAAAACACTCGTTAATGATGCTGGACAGTGGTAATGCTATGAAGGCTGCATATTCACGTAGCAGTTTGGCAGGTAATTCACCAGGGTATGAAGATGTATTCGGTTTGATCTTCCGTAATTCCGTGTAAACATCTGTTTACACTGACTATTATGTTGTTCTCAGGCTCATATTTTTCAAGTATGGTGGACTTTTCATGAGCCGTAATAGTTGGATAGGTAGTACAGATCTTGGTAAAGAATTCTCTTACTTCTTCTGCACTGATTAAGGACCCACCATTATTGCTGATCTTTACACTGCTGTCAAAAGCTTGGCTGGCCACTTTTTTCACAGCGTTGGGCCACTTTTTGGGGTCTGAAGTAAGTAATTGGGAGGGCATTGTCTCACGACCATACTGAGCTTTGGCTTTCTTTACCAAAGAGACTATTTGATTTCGCAATTTCTTGCCGTTGATAATATCACCACGGGAGTAGAGGCGAGACCTCTCTTTTATTAGTGATTTAATAGCTGGAGATATCCATGGATGTCACGTGACAAGAAAATTTAAAACACATTAAAATGAAATATGAATATATAAATGGAAATATAAATATATAAAGTTGATATTTGTCATGTAGTTTGTTATAAGCAAGGGGTTTTATTTCCAAAAAACAATTGTTCCTAGCTAAAGGTAGGTAGAATATGTAGATAAATTAGGTAGACTATAAATTTATTACTTTAATGATGCTAGAAAAAAAAAACTTCTGAAATTATTAAAACAGATCCTGGCACCTTCTCTGTTTAAGCTAGATGCAGGGCTGCCCGATTCCCCTGGAACTCATCAGGGTCAACTGCTGTACTACTTGTTAGTCTGACCGACTTTCAATAAGAAAGTGTCTTTTTTAAGGAATAGTAAGCTAAAGTAGCTTTGAAATTTGTGCTATTTCATGTTATTGTCAAGTTCGTTTTTGTAGAAACAGAATCCTAATCGCCTCCGTCCGAACGGTTTCCTGTTGGCTCTTTGCCTTGTTTCGGTTCTTGAAAAATTGTCTTGTTTTTCCCTACCCCAATTGATTGTCTATTGAGATCAGGGCCACTCATGGGGTAGCCTTTTCTTGATCCCAATCCCTAGTCTGTGAACTGCTGACTCGGTTCGATAATTCAAACCGATAGTTTGCGATAATTTCACTATTAGGTATTTTTGAGGGTGCTATTACAAATTTCAATCCTTTCAACAGAATCTGCGATAAGTGCGATAAAAGGCAAATAGTGCGATGCGGACACTTATACTAATGCGTCGATTTGGTTTTTCAGTGACACAACTAAGGATAGCCTATCTTACTTACATTCGACCAATTTTAGAGTATGCATGTCCCGTATGGGGCCCATAAGTCAATAACACTATTTACCTAAGTGACCAGCTTGAGTCAATACAAAAAAGAGCAGTCAAAGTAATATTGTGCGATGCTTTTACCGAATATAAGTTAGCATTATCCACTTTACAAATTCCCTCTCTTCAAGAGCGTCGTCTCAGTTTGATCCTTGAATTTGGCCAATATCTTCTCAGAAGTGATAAATACAGATCGATACTACCACCAGTTTTAGTGAAACATCGAAGTACTAGGTTGAAGAAATTTGACAGATTAGCAGCACCTCCTTCACGCACAAATCGTTTTTCCAACTCATTCATCCCTTTCTTTGTATCAAAGTATAACAATTGTTGATTTTAAACTATTTGTCTTCTGATTTTTTTTGTCGTTTGATTTAATCCTTTTTTCTTTTTTGTAAGCACAAGCGCCATTTAGTTTTATGACTACGAGAGATTGTGCAAATAAAAACCTATTCTATTCCTATTCTATCTGATTTTGCTCTATTTTAAGCGGTTTGGAGCTGAGATTTGTCACAGCTAATTGTCACAAAACTTGTAATTTGTCACAGACTTGAACATGGAAAACTAATTAAAGTAGGTCATCATCCCTTACATGTCAGTTGCATGAATCCCCTCCCCCATATTGGTATTCGTGTTGTAATCGTTTGTTATGTTTAAGTAGAGTACTTCAAATGTTTGTCAGTTATATTAAAATCCAGAGAGGAATTTTTGCCCGTCCTGCATATTTCAAGAACATCCTGGATTTTCACCCCAACTGACTATAAGACTTCTAACCCCTAGGCTATACATATTGGCCCTAGGGAATTTATTATCATGCTATTTCATATTTTTTATGAAACATGTATTTATATTTTAACAAATGCGACCTATTTTGGACGATATATAACCATGGTAGTATTGAGAAAAACGTTGTCAAAATAGAATTAATGAGGGTAAAAAGGCTGAACCAGACAGTTGCCAAATAACTACGAGCACAATCATCAATTCCTACATTTTAATGCAACAAGTTCCTTCCCCTATATGTTCACTACCGTTGATATCTGATAAATGTTACGCTTACGAACAATATGACAAAAGAGATATTATTTCTCAAAGAAATTTGGAAAAACGTAAACTTTAGAAAAAGAAATCCTGGGATAGTGAATTTAGGATTCTTATGAAACGCCGCCCACGTGTATATCCTATCAGCTCTTTTCGTGATTAAAAGACATTGGTAATCTCGCTTGAGAAGAAGTGTTTTCTTCCTTTAAGATTCAAGCAAATTTGGACTGAGGAAACGATTGATATTCAATTCAGGACCGGTGATTCAACATGTTTGAATTGCGCCAGCAAGACATTTAAAAGCTTGTTCCAGTAGCCTTGTGCTATTATCTTTTCAACAAGCAGATATCGCCAAATGGCCGTGTCAATTTCTCCGCTATAAAAGTCGTAATAAACTTAATTTACACGCCCAAAGAGGTTTTGTGTAGTCACATAATAAAATCATAATATGAAAATAATTATCTCTCCTCTCCCCAAAAACTACAACAGAGGCAAAAACACGAACTTCATCTCGCTTTCATCTCTTTTTTCACACTTCATTAATATATTTGCAAACTTGAGACATTATCCTTTTTAAAGTCGTAGGCATGGTTCCCTGAGACTCTGGAATTTCTACTTCAAAAAATCTCTTTTTAAATGAGGAAGGAACTGGCACCTTGCCAGAATGCTAGCATTTTTACTGAAATTGTCGGGGACACCAAAAAAAATCTTCATTGAACCCACCGTTGATTTATTCATGCCTAGTTTGTTTTATTTTTTTGCTTTTTTTTTGTTGCTCTGTAATTATCAGTTTTTCAGCAACTAAGGAAAGGCTACGGAGAAGAAAAAGAATTAAAAAATAAATTCTATTTTACAGGAAAAACCTCTTTTTCGAGATTTGCGTTCAAAAATAAATTTGGGCCACAGAAAACTGCAGATAAAGGGGGAAAGTTTAATTAAAGTGAGAAAAGGGAAAAAATTATTTTTTAAAATAAATCGAACGATTTACGAACAAATAAAAAAATATCTTGAACGAAGTCTCAAACAAGATGATGAGCCCAGATAAGGTTACTAGTTCAAGTTTATCTTTGTATTAGACTTTTTATTTTTATTTTTCATAAATAATATGAATTAATCAATTTGTATTTTTCAGACTCCGTTCTAGACGGAGTTGAAAAGTTCTAGACCCTAGTTGACAAATGAAAAAGATTCCATAGAAGACACTTACCCTAACTTTGGCAAATATTTCAATCTTTCCTTGGGTGTAGTTTCGTGCAGTTTGCCCATAAAATTTTGATAATCCATCTGGAATAGATTCTTAGAAATCATAGAGAACGAATTTTTCCATAAGAAAAATCATTAGTTCTCAACCAGGGTCCTGCATTCAATTTAGGTCTCAGAAAAATAACAACTTCATCCTCTTATGGAAATGTAATGTCTTAATAACTACTTTACTAAAAGAAGTGAATGAAATTGACAATTACATTTTTAGATAAACCTTGAAATTAGCTGAATGCTATAAGAACGTTATTTTGTGCATAACTGAATGCTATAAGAACGTTATTTTGTGCATAACTGAATGCTATAAGAACGTTATTTTGTGCATTTGATTGATAATACAACAGCCTTGCAACTGGTTTTGAGGAATAATAGCAACTCTTCATAGGAGATTTTGCTTGTTTCAAAATTAACCAAAATAGAAAACTTTTTTTGTGACAAAACACCAAAAAAATTAAATTTACTTTTTATGCTGTGCCGTTGGAAAATTTCGATGGGAAAATTTAGAGTACTTCTTTGAGTATATGTACGACGATCCAGATGAGGACATTATCTTTCTGAAAAGAGTATTACTTAGTGCTTAACAGAGGCGGAAGAAGAGTAAATTCCAGCTTAGCCTAAGTCTTCAAGGAATCCAAGGCAATGATTAAGCTGACTATCAAACAGTTCGTGGTAACGAACTGTAAGTAAGAAGTGACCCAGCTCAATAGTGACTGAAACTTTAAAAGACGTAATTCTGATACCAATAGAAACATCAAAATAATTGGATTCAAAAGCTACGAAAAAAAATCCTGTAGGGGTTTCAAACTCCTATTTGCAAAAATGTGGAATTTGTATTTTTCGCCAGTGGAAAGATCACGGGTGAATGTTTATTTGTTTGTTTTTTTTCTTCCCAGGGGTGATCATATCGACCCAGTGGTCTTAGAATATCACGAGAGGGTTCATCCAAACAGAAATTAAAAGTTCTAGTGTCCTTTTGAAGTGACCAAAAAATTAGAGGGCAACTAGACCCCCTCCCATGCTCGCTTTTTCCCAGTTGAAAAATCTAACAAATTTGTCTTTGGGGATGACATAATCCCCCCCAGCCCCGGGGGAAGGGCATTAAGTTGTGAACTTTGCCCATTGTTTAGATAGATAGATACGATTTTATTTTCACCAAAATTTTCATGGCTCTGCCAAATTTCTTATGGTATAATCACATTAAAAAGCGACGCAAAATAAAAAACAAAACAAAGAAAAAAAAACACATCAATCCTCCTAACTTTCGTTATACATTTTTACAAAGCTAGGTATGAAACTCTTCGCTAACCGCTGGTGGGCACAGCGTACCGGCTGAAGTTTGTCAATAGGCACTGCCACCCTGCGCGGGAGTCGTTTTTTTGTGGACTGAGGGGGGAAAGGGTTTTGTGGATTGGGTGGATCAAAGATTTTCGTCCAAAATCCCTGCAGAGTTTCTCTCTTCTTTTTTCCAGAGTTTGTATTTTAAACTTTGTCAACAGCTCTTCATACAACATTTCTGCCTGCTTTGAAACTATCATTAGAGCTCTTTTCTGAACTCTTTCGAGTCTGGCGCTTTGCTCAGCCGTCAGTCCAAAATGTCATACAGGAGCTGCATAGCTCCTGTACAGGAGCTGCATTGGAGGGTAGCTAACCTCCAATCTCTTTGATCACTTAAAAAGGACGCTAGAACTTCTAATTTCCTTTCAAATGAGTCCTCTCCCAATCTTTTACTACAATTCGTTCGATATAATCATCCTTGGAGAAAAAAAAAATAAACACATATCCTTGATCTTTTCTCGGGCAAAAAAAAAGCAAATTCAACATTTTTCTTTATAGGAGCTTCAAACCTTAAAGTAGGGTTTGTATGACAAAATGTCATACAGGAGCTGCATATTCCAGAATTGGGCGAATAAAAGATGTAAATATTCGGAGGAGGTGATCTGGAGGGGTGCCATGTTTCGATTTAAGCTTGAGCATCTGCAGCCCAGCATTACCCCTTTTTACTAGATTAGTTGTGTTTGCTTCCCATTTTAAATCACTGGTTATAATAACTCCCAAGAGTTTAATCTTACTGACTTTAAGAGAATCAGAGATAGTTGGTCGGAAATTAGGTTCAGAAGAATTTAAAAATGAAATAGTTAAAATAGAAGATTTACTGTCATATTTGAATCGGAAGCTTTAGTCTTCATATATAGTATTCGTTATTGGGAAGTATACAGACGTTTTCAGGGGGGATTTCTTCTGGCATGGGAGAGGGGTCAGAGGAAGAAGGTTACGTGGATGGATCTTTTCATGGGGGAAGAAAATTTTCCATGAATATTTTCCATCATTATTTAAAAAAGATCAGACACTAAATAAAATAACAAGTTTTCTCAACTGAAAGTAAGGAAAAATATTAAAACGAACAGAAATTATTATGCATATCAGGGGGTTCGCCCCTTTGTCAATGCCTCGCTCTTTACGCTTAAGCTTTTTTAGTACTTTCAAAAGAGCTATTATTCTAACTAGACCCTTTATGATCCAAGGGTCATTCTTGAAGAATTGGAACAAAACTTTAACGTAAAGAGCGAGGTATTAAGGAAGGGGTAAACCTCCTCATATACATAATAATTTCTGTTCATTTTAAGTTTTAATGTTACTCCTTACTTTAAGTTTAAAAAAGTTGTTTTTTAATTTAATCCTCTCATAAAGGCAATAACTGTTATTCGTCTGATTCATAACAGACTCACCACAAAAAGACTATGAGAAGAAAACTTACAAACTCTCTCTGACCCCGTTGGCCCCATTTTTTTGTCCTCCTAGACATGGAAAAATACCTTTTTTGAGGTATTTCCATTTAAAATACCTTTCTTTGCTTTTTTTTATTTATATCAACAAATTTGCCACCATCCAGGTTTAAGAAAATACAATTCGCCCCCACCCCTAAGTTATTATAAATTGATACCATAAAAATTCCCTGGTGACATTTTTCATTTGTTGTCAACCAATGAAAACAAAGGGGCAAAATTATTCCTTGCACAATAAACTTAAATGTCATGCTCTTTTCATAGATATACGGAATTTAAAATGGCTATCGCACCTTAGTCTAGGTTACGGCTATGTTACACTACAGAGGAAATTCTGCAACATATCTTGTTTGAGTACAGGGTAACTGGAAAAAATGTGTCCTAAGGGAGAATTAAACATAATTATTTCTCCCTTACCTGTCAATAATCTGCCATAGCTTGTCAATAGCTTGACAGAAAATTGGGTGCTATTGGCTGAGTCATAAGCCATTTTTTACAAAATTCAGTTACCACTGGTAGTTACATGTAGTAAGATTACCAGTGGCACCTGAAGTGTGTGAAAGCACAGGATGGTTGGCCCCCAGCCCCCCCATTACACTTATTAAGATGCCATAAACCAAATTTATTGGCGAATTTTGAACGTATTACAGTTATTGGGGAACAATTAAAACCGTTATGCGCCTAAAGGAAGCCCAAAGAATCCCATGGGTAATAGAGTTTGAAGAACAAGAAAACGCACAACACCCCCTCTCAAATTTTTAATTTAGCTCCATCGTTTATTCTTCTTCGGCAAGGTTGATGAGCATTGATTGATGATTTTCATCGTGGTCAATTATCGGTAATAATTAATTATTTAGCAATAACTTCTGCCTAGAATGGAAGACAACAACAAATTTGGCCTGTTTTTTGTTCAACTAGTTATAGGATTAAGAAGGAAGCCCCTTCTTGCATTTAAAATAACGAGAATAGGCTATAAAAATTTATTTTCTTTTTTAAAAGGAATATAATACCGATTAATACCTTATTACTAACTATAATACGCTTTTAAAGCACAACTAGTTTTGTAGCGCTATCTATGGCTGTAAAATTTTACTTGTATAACTATTTAGGTAGCGCTCTATAGGGTTTAAGGCAAAAATACAAAAAATATTTTTTTAACATTTAATTGTTAATCAGAAATTCTGCATACCCAAAACATCGGCAGCAGTTATATAGTAATTAAAGCTGAAATGGACTCAGAGAAAAGACCAAGCATAGGTACCCCATGTGAGAAAATGATCTTTTTTTCTAATTTTGATAGTTTATGATTAGGCCTAAGAGGGTTTGATACAGATAAAGTTTACTCCTCAGGGGAGCTGTGCCTCTTAAACCACCCCTGGGCCTAGGCTAGTGAAAACAAACATCCATTCTGAAATATGCTTGTCTTAGTCTTTGTACCTAGCATAATTTAGACCATTTCTGCTATTTGATAAAGTTCTAGCTAATGGGCTTCTTGCTACCTGAGAAAGTAGGCTATTTGAGTTGTTTCAGTGTAACTTTCAGAAATGAACCCAGGGTCTAAAGTATACATTGGAAAGAAGTTATCAAGCTACAACCTCCTTTCACAATTTCTAGAACTTAGGAGATCACATAGGGTAAGATCCCCACTGCTCAGACAGTGCCTACTCTTGGGGATAGGTCTTTCTTACATCTTAGCCTATCTTTTAAATATGGATGATTGGCTTCTAATCTTAGACATGATGTATATAGGCTTAAATGGTTAGTATTGGATAGTTGGAACAGACTGGTTCTACTTTATTGACTTTTGGCAATCTTGGAAAGCAGTTAGAATTTTACTGGTATGGTAAAATTCTAGTTTAGTGACTTTTGGCTATCTTGGAAAGGGGTTAGGGTAGGAAAAGGAAACTTTCAGTGATAGATCTAAAGGTTAAAGCATATCATGGGAAAGTATTTTGAAGTACCTACCTCCACTCCCTCTCCCTCTTGAGGGTTCTTCATCCTTATCTATTCAAGGCTTCTTTCTTCAGGGGTAAATCTCTAGTAGGCTGTTTTTATTAGGGACAAGAAAGGTTCATATCTGGATAGTCAAGGGTATGGGATGTATAACATTATTTGTTTTTCCACATTTATTCCCTGTTTAACTATGCCTCTGTCCTTCTTTACACCCTCCCAATAAGTTCTGAGGGGTCCATATCCAGATAAAGAATCAAGCTGTTAAAATGTGTACTAGGAAGGAGATATCTAGTAACTATCCTGGTAAATATATAGTGGTTGGCAACTTCTGAAGGAAACATGCTGAATAAATCCAAGTAGTACCCTTAGACAACAGGATTTAAGCCTTTTATTTTAATTTAGAAAATAGATTTTCAAATATTCAAAGCTTTAGAGATCAGGTGGTGCAATGGTATCAGGTATCTTTATAGATCTTTATAAAGGTATCTTTGTAGATCTTTATAAAGGTATCTTTATAGATTGGGTATCTTTATAGATATTCATAAAGGTATCTTCTTAGATGTTTTGTACAGCCATCTTTGTAGATATTTATAAAGGTATCTTAATAGATCTTTATAAAGGTATATTTATAAATATTTTATGAAGGCATTTTAGGTATCTTTATAGATCTTTATTAACATTTCTTTATAGATATTTATAAAGTTATCTTTATTGATCTTTATAAAGGTATCTTTGTAGATCTTTATAAAGGTATCTTTATAGATTGGGTATCTTTATAGATCTTTATAAAGGTATATTTATAAATATTTTATGAAGGCATTTTAGGTATCTTTATAGATCTTTATTAACGTTTCTTTATAGATATTTATAAAGTTATCTTTATTGATCTTTATAAAGGTATCTTTATAGATCTTTATAAAGGTATCTTTATAGATTGGGTATCTTAATAGATCTTTATAAAGGTATATTTATAAATATTTTATGAAGGCATTTTAGATATCTTTATAGATCTTTATTAACGTTTCTTTATAGATATTTATAAAGTTATCTTTATTGATCTTTATAAAGGTATCTTTGTAGATCTTTATAAAGGTATCTTTATAGATTGGGTATCTTAATAGATCTTTATAAAGGTATATTTATAAATATTTTATGAAGGCATTTTAGGTATCTTTATAGATCTTTATTAACGTTTCTTTATAGATATTTATAAAGTTATCTTTATTGATCTTTATAAAGGTATCTTTGTAGATCTTTATAAAGGTATCTTTATAGATTGGGTATCTTTATAGATCTTTATAAAGGTATATTTATAAATATTTTATGAAGGCACTTTAGGTATCTTTATAGATCTTTATTAACGTTTCTTTATAGATATTTATAAAGGTATCTTTATAGATCTTTATAAAGGTTTCTTTATAGATATTTATAAAGGTATCTTAATAGATCTTTATAAAGGTATATTTATAAATATTTTATGAAGGCATTTTAGGTATCTTTATAGATCTTTATTAACGTTTCTTTATAGATATTTATAAAGTTATCTTTATTGATCTTCATAAAGGTATCTTTGTAGATCTTTATAAAGGTATCTTTATAGATTGGGTATCTTAATAGATCTTTATAAAGGTATATTTATAAATATTTTATGAAGGCATTTTAGATATCTTTATAGATCTTTATTAACGTTTCTTTATAGATATTTATAAAGTTATCTTTATTGATCTTTATAAAGGTATCTTTGTAGATCTTTATAAAGGTATCTTTATAGATTGGGTATCTTAATAGATCTTTATAAAGGTATATTTATAAATATTTTATGAAGGCATTTTAGGTATCTTTATAGATCTTTATTAACGTTTCTTTATAGATATTTATAAAGTTATCTTTATTGATCTTCATAAAGGTATCTTTGTAGATCTTTATAAAGGTATCTTTATAGATTGGGTATCTTAATAGATCTTTATAAAGGTATATTTATAAATATTTTATGAAGGCATTTTAGGTATCTTTATAGATCTTTATTAACGTTTCTTTATAGATATTTATAAAGGTATCTTTATAGATCTTCATAAAGGTTTCTTTATAGATATTTATAAAGGTATCTTAATAGATCTTTATAAAGGTATATTTATAAATATTTTATGAAGGCATTTTAGGTATCTTTATAGATCTTTATTAACATTTCTTTATAGATATTTATAAAGTTATCTTTATTGATCTTTATAAAGGTATCTTTGTAGATCTTTATAAAGGTATCTTTATAGATTGGGTATCTTTATAGATATTCATAAAGGTATCTTCATAGATTGGGAGGAGCAAAGAAAGCTCAGTTATTGATAATTATCTAAATAAATTATCCAATAATAAATCAATTATTGATAATTCAAAGATTGTAAAAGGTCATCAAAGGCCAGTACCCTTTGGAGAGAGGTGGGGGCTAGATACTTCAAAGTACTTTCTTGGGAATCATTGAGTACATTCCTGGTGAAAATTTCAATTTAATATGTATTTACTTCTAACTTATTACAAATTAGTAGCTAAACTGTCTACTAACTAATCCTTAATATGTATTATATTGAGATTAAAATATGAATATTTTCCATGAGTGACAAGAAAAATATTAGTGTAAGTGCATTAACATTCATTAATCTCATAAATTTAGTCATTCAAATCCATTTTCTCCAATTTGATGATGATTGTGGGGAAGTTAACTCATTAAATACACTAGTTGACTGATTCATACAAATTTAATATAAAATTAGTTTTGATCATTTCAGCTATTAATCCACTTTTATAAAAAAAATTATTATTTCTTTAAAAATTTTACAAAATTACCCCAAAAAATTATTTGCTATTATTATATTTTGTTGTAATTGGAACATTCTCTTGATTCCTTCCTGAGAGTTTCATTCATCTTTCTCAACTATTGAATTTCCTGTTTTGAAAAAAAGCCCCTCATCTAGAATTTTACCAGTTCTCATTTAAAGATAAAACAGGCAGAAATAAAGTCATATAATAATTTAATCTAAAAACAGGTAGACAGTGCTGCGAATGCACAAAGGAAGCTCAAAACCATTATAATTTAAAATGAATAATCAGATCAACCATAAAAGTAGCAGACACTGCTATGGATGAACATATGAATCCTAAACAAATATAAATTAAAATAAAAATCCAGTGAAACTTGAAATGAACCAAAACTTTAATCATCAATTGTAGCCTATTTAATGGATTAATAATCACTCTTGACAGCTAAGGTCCTTGTATGGCCCTAGAATGTGTTGCTACAGCTGAGTTCAAACTCTGGATGCTGTCTGGACCTTTAAAGGCCTCAGTGTAATTTGCACTTGTAGC
Source organism: Artemia franciscana (assembly GCF_032884065.1). Classification (NCBI taxonomy): domain Eukaryota; kingdom Metazoa; phylum Arthropoda; class Branchiopoda; order Anostraca; family Artemiidae; genus Artemia; species Artemia franciscana. The sequence continues at coordinate 1,230,656 of NC_088876.1, forward strand.
CTATTTATTGGATTAATAATCATTCTTGACAGCTAAGGTCCTTGTATGGTCCTGCAGTGCTTTGTTTCAGCTGCATTCAAACTCTGGATGCTGTCTGGATCTTTAAAGGCCTCATTATAACTTGTGCTTGTAGCCTATTTATTGGATAGATAATCATTCTTGACAGCTAAGGTCCTTGTATGATCCTGCAGTATATTGCTACAGCTGAGTTCAAACTCTGAATACTGTCTGGACCTTTAAAGGCCTCAGTATAATTTGTGCTTGTAGCCTATTTATTGGATTGATAATCATTCTTGACAGCTAAGGTCCTTGTATGACCCTGCAGTGTATTGCTACAGCTGAGTTCAAACTCTGGATACTGTCTGGACCTTTAAAGGCCTCAGTATAATTTGTGCATGTAGCCTATTTATTGGATTGCCAATCATTCTTGACAGCTAAGGTCCTTGTATGACCCTGCAGTGTATTGCTACAGCTGAGTTCAAATTCTGGATACTGTCTGGACCTTTGAAGGCCTCAGTATAATTTGTGCTTGTAGCCTATTTATTGGATTGCCAATTATTCTTGACAGCTAAGGTCCTTGTATGACCCTGCAGTGTATTGCTACAGCTGAGTTCAAACTCTGGATACTGTCTGGACCTTTAAAGGCCTCAGTATAATTTGTGCTTGTAGACTATTTATTGGATTGCCAATCTTTCTTGACAGCTAAGGTCCTTGTATGACCCAGCAGTGTATTGCTACAGCTGAGTTCAAACTCTGGATACTGTCTGGACCTTTAAAGGCCTCAGTATAATTTGTGCTTGTAGACTATTTATTGGATTGCCAATCTTTCTTGACAGCTAAGGTCCTTGTATGACCCAGCAGTGTATTGCTACAGCTGAGTTCAAACTCTGGATACTGTCTGGACCTTTAAAGGCCTCAGTATAATTTGTGCTTGTAGCCTATTTATAGGATTGCCAATCATTCTTGACAGCTAAGGTCCTTGTATGACCCTGCAGTGTATTGCTACAGCTGAGTTCAAACTCTGGATACTGTCTGGACCTTTAAAGGCCTCAGTGTAATTTGTGCTTGTAGCCTATTTATTGGATTAATAATCATTCTTGACAGCTAAGGTCCTTGTGTGGCCATGCAGTGTATTGCTACAGCTGAGTTCAAAAACTGGTTGGTGTTGGGACCTTTGAAGGCCTCAGTATAATTTGTGCTTGTAGCCTATTTATTGGATTAATAATCATTCTTGACAGCTAAGGTCCCTGTATGGCCATGCAGTGTATTGCTACTGCTGAGTTCAAACTCTGGATACTGTCTGAACCTTTACAGCTAAGGTCCTTGTATGGCAATGCAGTGTATTGCTATAGCTGAGTTCAAACTCTGGCTGGTGTTGGGACCTTTGAAGGCCTCAGTATAGTTTGTGCTTGTAGCCTATTTATTGGATTGATAATCATTCTTGACATCTAAGGTCCTTGTATGACCCTGCAGTGTATTGCTACAGCTGAGTTCAAACTCTGGATACTGTCTGCACCTTTAAAGGCCTCAGTGTAATTTGTGCTTGTAGCCTATTTATTGGATTAATAATCATTCTTGACAGCTAAAGTCCTTGTATGGCCATGCAGTGTATTGCTACTGCTGAGTTCAAACTCTGGATGCTATCTGGACCTATAAAGGCCTCTGTATAATTTGTGTTTGTGGCCTATTTATTGGATTAATAATCATTCTTGACAGCTAAAGTCCTTGTATGGCCATGCAGTGTATTGCTACTGCTGAGTTCAAACTCTGGATTCTATCTGGACCTATAAAGGCCTCAGTACAATTTGTGCTTGTGGCCTATTTATTGGATTAATAATCATTCTTGACAGCTAAAGTCCTTGTATGGCCATGCAGTGTATTGCTACTGCTGAGTTCAAACTCTGGATGCTATCTGGACCTATAAAGGCCTCAGTATAATTTGTGCTTGTGGCCTATTTATTGGATTAATAATCATTCTTGACAGCTAAAGTCCTTGTATGGCCATGCAGTGTATTGCTACTGCTGAGTTCAAACTCTGGATTCTATCTGGACCTATAAAGGCCTCAGTACAATTTGTGCTTGTGGCCTATTTATTGGATTAATAATCACTCTTGACAGCTAAAGTCCTTGTATGGCCATGCAGTGTATAGCTACAGCTGAGTTCAAACTGTGGATGCTGTCTGGACCTTTAAAGCCCTCTGGATGCTGTATAACCAAGCTGAAATCAAACCATCTGTACCTCAACAGGACTATCATGTATGCTTCACTGAAAACAAAATATATTTAAAGCAGTATTTTTCAAAAAATTACTGGGACTTCCAGGAACTAGTATAATTATATCTTATGCTATCAATCTTCTATTGTTAGTCCAAAAAAACCTTTTATCTATGCTCTATTTCTTTTAAATATATTGGTTTCAAATGTTTGAAAATTAGTTGTTAAATACTTATTTATTTGTCCTTTCAAAAAAGGAAAAAATATTGCTTTGACAAACTAACAGATTGCTTCAATAATGATTATGCTGATTTTGACAATTTTATTTAGCACCAATTGTAAATATTTTGACTGAAACAGGATTAATGACAAAATTTTTGGCAAAAAAGATGCCCTTTCAACATAGTGAAGTTAAATAGAAGGTTGCAAATGCAATGATTTTTAGAATTAATCTTTATGACAAATAGAAACCAAACTATTAAATACCATAACAATAACACAATAATTTTATAAGACTGATCAAAGTTTGGAAACCAGAGTAGGGCCAAATGGCCGTTTTTGCATAATCTATCAAATTCCATTTGTTTTTACTGCAGGTTTATGGTTCACAACGATTCAATGGCTATGTTGAAATATTTCTATTGAGATGTTGAAATTGTATCTTTTGTTCAGAATTGAACCCCTTTTTAAAACCATACATTACAAATACCTGAGGAGCTAATCATGTTTACCAAACCTTGTCCACTAATACATAAGAGAAGACAGAAGGGTCATGTCTTTTTATCCAGAATTTTAATCCTCAAGGCCTGAACAGAGGGGATAAGAATCATATTATTAATTTGGTGTAGCTAATCCAGGCTAATACAGATTAGCTCCTCGAATCTATTTATTGACTAGATTTAGCCTTTTCCTACACCTAATCCATTCAAATATCTCCAAAAGGTTTTGCGCCTTAGTGGTTTCAATGAACTGCTTCTATGTAAACGTTTCTGGGATTTTATCCACTTGTCTTTTGTGAATTTGTCTTTTTTATCCAGAATTTCAATCCTCAAGGCCTGGGAGAACATTCCCAGAAAAATGAACACAGGAGATAAGAATCATATTAGTAGTTAGGCATAGCTAATCCAGGCTAATACAGATTAGCTCCTTGAATCTATTTATTGCCTAGATTTAGCCTTTTCCTATGCCTAAACTATTCAAATATCTCCAAACAGTTTTTGCACTTTAATGGCTTCAATGAACCGCCTTTATGTAAACATTTTCGCGATTTTCCAGCATTGCTGTCCATGAGCTTGCTTAAAAAAAATCGTATCTGTGTGAACCAAGGATAAGAATTAGATCTTCAGCAACTTAACATAGTCTACTTTAAATTTAACAAATGCAATAATAAGGTTTTTACATGTTAAAAATCTAATATAAAAGGAAAGTACATGTACAAGATTAAAAGCTACTAAGGCCACTTAGGTGTAGTATCCTGGCAACTCCAACTTCAACCTGGCAACTCCAACTTCAACCTGGCAACTCCAACTTCAAACTGGCAACTCCTGCTTCACCCCAGCAACTCCAACTTCAACCTGGTAACTGTAACTTAAACCTGGTAACTCCAACTTCAATCTGGCAACTCCAACTTCAACCTGGCAACTCTGGGCTCAACCTGGGAACTCTAACTTTAACATGGCAACTGCAACTTCAACTTGGCAACTGCAACTTCAACCTGGTAACTCCAATCTCAACCTGGCAACTTCAGCTTCAACATAGCAACTCCAACTTCATCCTGGCAACTCCAACCTCAGCCTGGCAGCTCTAACTTCAACCTGGCAACTTCAACCTTGAAACTCCAACTTTATCCTGGCAACTCCAACTTCAACCTGGCAACTCCAACTTCAATCTGGCAACTCCAACTTCAACCTGGCAACTCTGGGCTCAACCTGGGAACTCTAACTTTAACATGGCAACTTCAACTTGGCAACTGCAACTTCAACTTGGCAACTGCAACTTCAACCTGGTAACTCCAATCTCAACCTGGCAACTCCAGCTTCAACATAGCAACTCCAACTTCATCCTGGCAACTCCAACCTCAGCCTGGCAGCTCTAACTTCAACCTGGCAACTTCAACCTTGCAACTCCAACTTTATCCTGGCAACTGCAACTCCAACTTTATCCTGGCAACTGCAACTTCAACCTGGAAACTTCATTAAAAAGGAGAAAATTCCAAAGGAAATCCAATATTTTAAATGATTAATCACAATGCACAAGGAATAAAGCTGAAATTTTCCTGTGTCTTTAATGGCTAGGAATTCATCTGCCTTTTTTTATTTTCAAGAATTAGTCTATTTTAAGTCAAAATTCACCAAATTCTCCTCGCCCTAGATAGATTCAGCCAATACCAACAAAAAAAGAAGTCATACTTTCCATTACTACTATTTAAATTGAGCAGAAATTGTAACAATTCCTTATTGAAAAACTTTTCGTTTGTGTTTCTAATCTTCTACAGTATTCCTTTTTGAAATGGCTTCATTTTAATTGGCTCTGAATTTAATTTTATCTGTATTATATGTTTTATTTGTTCAACACGAAAATGTTCACGAAATGAACACCATAAATCCAAATATACAGGATATTATTAAGATGATGTTTTTTTATGGCACTTGGTATTAACCAAGTGACATATAGCAATCGCCAATTCTGTCAGTCTGTCTGTCTGTCTGTCGGTCTGTCTGTCAGTCCCGGTTTTGCTACTTTAGGCACTTCCAGGTAAGCTAGGACGATGAAATTTGGCAAGCATATCAGGGACCGGACCAGATTAAATTAGAAATAGTCGTTTTCCCGATTTGACCATCTGGGGGGGAGTGGGGGCCCGGTTAATTCGCAAAAAATAGAAAAAATGAAGTATTTTTAACTTATGAGCGGGTGATTGGATCTTAATGAAATTTGATGTTTGGAAAGATATTGTGTCTCAGAGCTATTTTTTAAATCCCGACAGGATCTGATGACATTGGGGGGAGTTGGAGGGGGAAAACCTTAAGTCCCGGTTTTGCTACTTTAGGCACTTCCAGGTAAGCTAGGACGATGAAATTTGGCAAGCGTATCAGGGACCGGACCTGATTAAATTAGAAATAGTCGTTTTCCCGATTTGACCATCTGAGGGGGCGGTTAATTCGGAAAAAATAGAAAAAATGAAGTATTTTTAACTTATGAGTGGGTGATTGGATCTTAATGAAATTTGATGTTTGGAATGATATTGCGTCTCAGAGCTCTTATTTTATATCCCGACCGGGTCTGATGACATTGGGGGGAGTTGGAGGGGGGAAACCTAAAATCTTGGAAAACACTTAGAGTGGAGGGATCGGGATGAAACTTGATGGGAAAAATAAGCGCAAGTCCCAGATACATGATTGACATAATCAAAATCGATTCGTTCTCTTTGGGGTAGTTTTTTTTTGGGGGGGGGGAGTAATTCTTAAAAATTAGAAAAATGAGGTATTTTCAACTTACGAACGGGTGATCGGATCTCAATGAAATTTGATGTTTAGAAGGATATCGTGTCTTAGAGCTCTTATTTTAAATCCCGACCGGATCTGGTGATGGGGGCGGGGAGTTGGGAGGGGGAAACCTAAAACTTGGAAAACACTTAGAGTGGAGGGATCAGGATGAAACATGGTGGGAAAATTAAACCCAAGTCCTAGATAGATGATTGACATAAACGGAACGGATCCGCTCTCTTTGGGGTAGTTGGGGGGGGGGGAGTATTTCTGAAAAATTGAAAAAAAGAGGTATTTTTAACTAACGAACGGGTGATCGGATCTCAATGAAATTTGATATTTAGAAGGATATCGTGGCTCAGAGCTCTTATTTTAAACCCGACCGGATCTGGTGACATTGGGGGGGGGGTTGGGAGGGGGAAACCTAAAACTTGGAAAACACTTAGAGTGGAGGGATCGGGATGAAACTTGGTGGGAAAAAAAACACGAGTCCTAGATACTTGATTGACATAACCAGAACGGATCCGCTCTCTTTGGGGTAGTTTGGGGGGGGGTTAATTCTGAAAAATTAGAAAAAAGGAGGTATTTTTAACTTACGAACGGGTGATTGGATCTCCATGAAATTTGATATTAGAAGGATATCGTGTCTCAAAGCTCTTATTTTAAATCCTGACCGGATCTGGTGACATTGGGGGAAGTTTGGGGTGGGGAAACCTAAAATGATGGAAAACGCTTAGATTGGAGGGATTGGGATGAAACTTGGTTGAAAAAGTAAGCAGAAGTCTTGCATACGTGATTTACATAATTGGAACGGATCCGCTCAATTGCGGGGGGGGGGGGGTAATTCTGAAAAATAAGAAAAAATGACGTATTTTTAACTTACGAAGGAGTGATCGTATCTTCATGAAACTTCATATTTAGAAGGATCTTGTAACTCAGATCTCTTATTTTAAATCTCAACCGGATCCAGCGTAATTGGAGGTGGGGCAGTTGAGGGGAACCAGAAATCTTAGAAAATACTTAAGAGGTGAGATCAGGATGAAACTGGATGGGAAGAATCAAAACCTGTCTAAGATACGTGACTGACATAACTGGACCGGATCTGCTCTCTTTGGTGGAGTTGGGGGGGGGGGGGGTAATTTTGAAAATTGAGGCATTTGTAACTTACGAAAGGGTGACCAGACCTTAATCAAATTTGATATTTAGAAGGATCTTGCGCTTTAAAGCTCTAATTTTAAATACCGATCAGATCCTGTGACATTCGGGGGAATTGGAGGGGGAAACTGGAATTCTTGGAAAACGCTAAAATTGGGGTATTTTTATTTTACGAACAGGTGATCGGATCGTAATGAAATTTGATATTTAGAAGGAATTCATGTCTCAGAGCTCTTATTTCAAATCCCAACCAGATCTTTTGACATTGGGGGGAGTTGGAGGGGGAAATCTTGGAAAAACACTTGGAGTGTAGGAATCGGGATGAAGCGTGGTGGATAGAATAAACAAATGTCCTTGATACGTGATTGACTGAACCATACTGGATTCGCTTTTTTTGGGGGAGTTGAGGGGAGGGGTTCAGTGATTTGGCGAGTTTGGTGCTTCTGGACGTGCTAAAACGATGAAAATTGGTAGGCGTGTCAGGGAGCTTCACAATTTGACTTGATAAAGTCGTTTTCCCAGATTCGACCATCTGGGGGGCAAAAGGGAGAGGAAAAATTAGAAAAAATTAGGTATTTATAACTTACGAGTGGGTGATCGGATCTTAATGAATTTTGATATTTAGAAGGACTTTGTGACTCAGAGCTCTTATTTTAAATCTTGACCGGCATTAAGCCTCTTATTTTCCTTTTTAAATCAATCTATTGATTCATTGAATTTTGCTAGAGCTCATACCATATGATCTCTTGGCTCTTAGCTCTTCTTGCCTCGTCACAAGTGCCACATGAGCTCTTAGCTCTGGTTTTGCATTTCTTGTGCTTGTCCGATTTAGTTTTGTTTCTTTTTTTGTTGTTGTTTTTTCCTATTGATAAAAGCTTCCAGAGGTGAAGCTGAAATTTTTCTAATTTTATGTTATTGGAGAAAAAAAATCTTTGCAACACTCCTCCATAATATTTTAAGTATTACACTATTCTTAATATTTATATTTTCGTATGTATTAAATTGCTTTCTTTCACAATTAAGTTTGTGTTCAAAGGGTAGAGTATATACTCCACCATGTCCCCTGTTGAGCTGAATTTTTTAAATTTCGTGTTATCGGTTAAAAAAAAATTCTTTGCGACGCTCCACTGTAATATTTTAAGTATTGCAATATTTTAATATTTATATTTTATTATGTATTAAATTGTTTTTTTTTCATAATTAAGTTTGTGCTCAAAGGGTAGAGTATATACTCAACCATGTCTCCTGTTGAGTGTATTGTTTATCCAAAAAGTCAAGCATACAGCCATCAAAGTCACCAAAGGCTGGCACAGTCATCAATCGATTTTTCTTTTTGACTTTGGCTTCTTTTTCCACTCTTTCAAATTTCTCATGCTATTTGCTTAGTGATCTTATGTACAATTTATTTAGAATGTATAGGATTAAATGATAGACGGTTAGTTTGATTTTGACAATATATTTGTATTGTCAATATATTTTATATTATATTGTTTATTGTTTCATTTTTTCATTGAATGATATGATTCCTGATTATATGGAATGATTTTATTAATGAAGTGAATATGGTTATAATGCAATATGGTTAGCAGAAGTCAGATTCTCTGTATTTAAACTTAGTGCCTTTCTACATCTTTTGTCCAAGAAAAATGATACTGAGTTTTATATTATTTATTTTTTATTTTCTCCCTCATAATTTTTTCATTGTGTTCTGCAATATTGGGGGAAGAATCATTTTGTAGGCTTAGTCTGAAAATATTCATGGGGTGAAAGCAGATTAGAGACCGATTTATTCCAAACCCACTCCCCCAACCTCCTTCCATATCCATCTGCAGACTCCTGGAGAACTAGAAAAAGTTGCTTTTTATAGCCTCCAGGCACAAATTATTGTTCCCTTCAGATCTTGTCTGATAATTTGTTTAATATATCTGTTTAATTTAGTTAAGCATATATCTGTTTAATTTTAATATAAGTTTAATTTAGACTCAGGTTAATAATTTGTTTAATTCTTTCAATTTATATAAAAATAAGTCTTGGTTTCCTCAATATTTTTGTGTTTTATAGTTGGGTTTCAAATGTATTTCTGTAATTTTCACCATTCACAATTTTGGCACACAAATTTCTATTTAATTTTGCTTTTAGCGAAATATTTTTGTTTGTATTACTTGTTAAGATTTTAATGTTTAAGGTTGTTTCTGATACTTAGTGTGATCATAGGAGATTAATCAAATTTTCCACAACTCTCCACAGTCAAACTTGTAAACATAAAAGGGCTTTGTCTTTCAGGAAATGAATGTGCTATGCATAGAATATAGGTTTAAATACAGCAAGGTACTACATATCTTTTAAATTTTGTTCCATTCAATGAAATGGTTTTATTTGAAATACTTTTTCAGTGAGTGATGGTCATGATGCTCTGAATGGTAGCAACCTGGTCACCCCAGATGGTGAATTCCCTATGTCACAATCTTTTATGAATTTATCAGCTGCAGAGCAGGATCAAAGGAGGGAGCAGTGGAAGAGTGAACTTGCAGAGGTAAGAAAAGTGGTACCATTATATGAAATGGGCAGTAAGGTGGAAAATATGGTCTATAAATAGGGTCTATAAACGGTCTATGAATTTCATCCTGCTCTGCTCAGCCGCAGAGCAGGATCAAAGGAGGGAGCAGTGGAAGAGTGAACTCGCAGAGGTAAGAAAAGTGGCACCATTATATGAAATGGGCAGTAAGGAGGAAAATATGGTCTATAAATAGGGTCTATAAACGGTCTATAAATTTCATCCTGCTCTGCTCAGCCGCAGAGCAGGATCAAAGGAGGGAGCAGTGGAAGAGTGAACTTGCAGAGGCAAGAACAGTGGCACCATTATATGAAATGGGCAGTAAGGAGGAAAATACGGTCTATAAATAGGTTCTATAAATGGCATATAAATTTCAACCTGCTCTGCTCAGCCGCAGAGCAGGATCAAAGGAGGGAGCAATGGAAGAGTGAACTTCCAGAGGTAAGAACAGTGGCACCATTATATGAAATGGGCAGTAAGGAGGAAAATGCGGTCTATAAATAGGGTCTATAAATTTCATCCTGCTCTGCTCAGACGCAGAGCAGGAGCAAAGGAGGGAGCAGTAAAAGAGTGAACTTAAAGAGGCAAGAACAGTGGCACCATTATTTGAAATGGGCAGTAAGGAGGAAAATATGATCTGTAAATAGGTTAATATGTTTGATAAAAACGAAAAAATATGAAATAGGCTTGAACATAATCAAAAAACCAAGGAACAAGGGTGATTTTCTTCTAGTAGAAGAGAAATCGAAAAGACAAAGCAAATATGGAAAAAACAAACGAGATAGGGAACATTTTGAGTGTTTTCTGTCTTGTCAGAGTATACTTCAAAGGCTTAGTGTTGCTGTTGTTTTTGTGTATATGTGTTGTTCTTCTGTGCTGAACACTGAGAACATTTGGTGTTGATCGTTGATGAAATATTTGGTTTGTCTCTAATTAATATTATTTTGCTTTCGCTTAATCATATTGTTAATTATTAATTAATTATAGTTAATAATATTTGCTTTCGCTTTTTCATTGGCTGAAAATGACTTCGCCTTTTCGCTTTTTCATTTTTTTTTGCTTTTCTTTGTATTTTCGTTTTGCTTTTTAACTTGCTGAAACTTGCGCTCATTTCTTGGTTTCTTAATTATATTTACAATTTTAGGACTTTTTTTTATATCAACGTCTTGCGTAGGTCTTGGTCTTGGTCTTGTGGTCTTGGAACATATTTAGGCTAATATATCTATAGATTAAATTGGTTAAGTTTCCAGAAATTTTTGGCTAATTTTTAACACTACTGAATTTTAATCAAAATTGTTTAAAAATAAATTTAAAAATTAAAAAAGATGTAGACTAAAATTTAAAGCATTAAGTTAAATTATTATAAAGGGTTAAAAATGGTTAATAGTAGGGCTTCCCTTTTCCATAAAAAGAAAAAAAAATGGTCATACTACTGTCTAGGGATGGTAGCAAAATAATTTTTGCAGCAAGGGTTAGATAGTAGTATTATATATAGAAGGGGGCATGTGAACGATGCTTCAGAAAAAAGGGTCCCTATTTAGCCTCTAATTTTTTTTTTATATTCACTTTAATATTTGGGTACAAATCTTGTTTTAAGAAATAGCTTTAGCTTCTTTGATCCTGGTTTCCCTTCAAAGCAACAAAATCAGGCGGATTGCAGAACCAAAAGTATTGGAGGAGTGAATTTGCAGTGGTAGGAATAATGGTGCCAATTTATGGAAATTAAGGGGTGGAACAAGAACGTTTTCGGTTTTGAAAAATGAAGAAACGAAAAGGGCGTGTTTAAATATTGTTAGTGGGGTGGCTTTTTCTATTTTTTTTTTTAATGAACAAGCACACTTAGAAACAATAGGGAAAAATTTGTCAAGACAGTAGAATTCAGTATATATTTCGGCCCTATGTCAAGGTAAAAAAAAGGGTAAAGAACGGCATTAGACTTTCCAGTCCGTACCGGCGGTGCTGATCTCCGTTTCTTGGCCCTTCAGCCAGGAAGTGCAATGGGGGGTTGGGGGCCAGCCATCCTGTGCTTTCGCACACCCTTCCTGTTTACCTTCCCCAGATTTCTCCAGGTACCCATTTAGAACTGGGTCGACTCTGGCTAAGCTTACAGAGTCACGCCACTGAACCCCGTCCCAAACTGAAGAATTGGGTACACCGGGATTCGAACCCGCGTCCTCTCAGACAAGGGATCCCGAATCCAGCGCACCAACCCACTGTCCTCAACACAACACCAGCAAAAATATAAGCAGCCATAGAATTATTACTTCTTTACCTAAACTAATAAGATATCATAGGTCAACTTCTCCCCCTAGGCTAGACGTAAATAGCTACGAAGACCCCACTACCTTTTCATCAGATTAAATAAAAAAACAAGTTTTTTTAACTGCAAGTAAGGAGCGACATTAAAACTTAAAACGAACAGAAATTATTCCGTATATGAAAGAGGTTGTCCCCTCCTCAACGCACCGCTCTTTACGCTAAAGTTCCACTCTTTGTCGCAACTCTACTTTTTAAAACAATTAAAAAGCTTTAGCGTAAAGAGAGAGGCGTTGAGGAGGGGACAACCCCTTTCATATACGGAATAATTTCTGTTCGTTTCAAGTTTTAATGTCGCTCCTTACTTGCAGTTAAAAAACATGTTTTTTTTAATTTAATTTCTGAACGTTTTTGAATTAACGCAGGTTTTAATTTCTTACGAACGTTTTTATTAGTAAAAGTTTACGCAGCTTACGAACTTCTATATTCGTTTGTTTTTACTACATATATGAGAGGATTCACCCCCTCGTCAATACCTCGCTCTTTACAGTAAAGCTTAAATTCCGTCCCAATTCCTTTAGAATGACCCCTGAATCACAAAGGCCGTAGAATAAATAGTTGAAATTACTAAAAATACTTCAGCGTAAAGAGCAGAGTATTAGGAGGAAGTGAACCCCTCATAAGCGTAATAATTTCTGTTCGTTTTAAGTTTTAATGCTGCTCCTTACTTTTAGTTGAAAAAACGTTTTCATGTTTATTTTTCTTTTTTTTAAATGCTACAAAATCCTGCGCCCCCTTCATGGAAATTCTCTTCCCCCATGAAAAATTCCTCCATGGAAATTCCCCCCCCCCATATAACCACCTCCCCTCAACCCCTCCCCCTAACCAAAAGTTCCCCTGAAAACGTCTGTACACTTACTATATGTAAACACTGGTCAAAGTTTGTAACTTGTAGCCCCTCCCACGGGGACTGTGGGGTTGTAAGTCATCCCCAAGACATAGTCATTAGGTTTTTCGACTATGCTGAATAAAATGGCTATCTCAGAATTTTGATCCGGTGACTTTGGGAAAAAAATGAGCGTAGGAGGGGGTCTGGGTGCCTTCCAATTTTTTTGTCACTTAAAAAGAGCACTAATCGATTTTACTACTTTAGGCACTTCCAGGTAAGCTAGGACGATGAAATTTAGCAGGCGTAGCAGGGACCGGACAAGATTAAATTAGAAATAGTCGTTTTTCCGATTTGACCATCTGGGGGGGGAGTTGGGCCGGTTAATTCGAAATTTTTTTTTAGAAAAAATGAAGTATTTTTAACTTACGAATGGTTGATCAGATCTTAATGAAATTTGATGTTTGAAAGGATATCGTGTGTCAGAGCTATTATTTTAAATCCCGGCCGGACCTGGTGACATTGGGGGTAGTATGGAGGGGGATATCTAAAATCTTCGAAAACACTTAGAGTGGAGGGATCGGGATGAAACCTGGTGGGGAAAATAAGGAGAAGTCCTAAATACGTGATTGATTTAACCGGAACGGATCCGCTCTATTTGGAAGAGTCGGGGGGGGGGATACATGATTGACTTAACCGGGACGGATCCGATCTATTTGGGGTAGTTGGGGGGGAGGGTTAATTCTGAAAATTAGAAAAAATTAGGTATTTTTAACTTGCGAACGGGTGATCGGATCTCAGTGCAATTTGATATTTAGAAGGATATCGTGGCTCAGAGCTCTTATTTTAAATACCGACCGAATCTGGTGACATTGGGGGGAGTTTGGAGGGGACCTAAAATCATGGAAAACGCTTAGAGTGGAGGGATCGGGATGAAACTCGGTGGGAAAAATAAACAGAAGTCTTAGATATTTGATGGAACGGATCCGCTCTATTTTGAGGAATTGGGGGGGGAGGGTTAATTCTGAAAAATTAGAAAAAACGACGGATTTTTAACTTACGAAAGAGTGATCGGATCTTCATGAAACTTCACATTTAGAAGGACCTCGTAACTCAGATCTCTTATGTTAAATCTCAACCGGATCCAGCGTCATTAGGAGGGCAGTTGGGGGGAGGACTGGAAATCTTAGAAAATACTTAAAACGGAGAGATCAGGATGAAACTGGTTGGGAAGAACAAAAACAAGTCTAAGATACATGGCTGCCATAACCGGACCGGATCCGCTCTCTTTTGTGGAGTTGGTGGGGGGGGGGTAATTCGGAAAAATGAGGTATTTATAACTTACGAACGGGTGATCAGATCTTAATAAAATTTGATATTTAGAAGGATCTTGTGCTTTAAAGCTCTTATTTTAAATTCCGACCAGATCCTGTGACATTGGGGGGGGGGGAGTTGGAGGGGGAAACCAGAATTCTTGGAAAACGTGAAAATTGGGGTATTTTTATCTTACAAATAGGTGATCGGATCTTAATGAGACTTGATATAGAAGGATCTTATGTCTCAGATGCTCCATTTTTGACTCGAATTGGATCCTTGGAAAACGCTTAGAGTGGAGAGATTGGGATGATACTTGATGGAATGAATAAGCACAAGTTCTAGATACGTGATTTACATAATTGGAACGGATCCATTCTCTTTGGAGGTTCTGGGGGTGTTAATTTGGAAAAATTTGAAAAATTGAGGTATTTTTAACTTAAGAACGGGTAACCGGATCTTAATGAAATTTGATATTTAAAAGGATTTCCTGTCTCAGAGCTCTTATTTCAAATCCCGACCAGATCTGTTGACATTGGGGGGAGTTGTAGGGGGAAATCGGAAATCTTGGAAAACGCTTAGAGTGGAGGAATCGGGATGAAGCTTGATGGATAGAATAAGTAAATGTCGTAGATACGTGATACGTAACCGTACTGGATTCGCTCTCTTTGGGGGAGTTGGGGGAGGGTTCAGTGCTTTGGCGAGTTTGGTGCTTCTGGACGTGCTTGGACGATGAAAAATGGTAGGCGTGTCAGGGAGCTGCACAAATTTACTTGATAAATTCGTTTTTCAAGATTCCACCATCTGGGGAGCAAAAGGGAGAGAAAAAATGAGGTATTTATGACTTACGAGTGGGTGATCGGATCTTAATGAATTTTGATATTTAGAAGGACATCGTGACTCAGAGCTCTTATTTTAAATCCTGACTGGCATTAAGCCTCTGATTTTCCTTTTAAATCCATCTATTGATTCTTGGAATTTTGATTCTTGGAATTTGGAAATTTTTAAGCGTATAGAGTGGAAAATTGAGGAGGGAACAGCCCCGTTCATATACGGAGTAATTTATGTTCATTTTAAGTTTTAATGTCGCTCCTTACTTTCAGTTAAAAAGACTTTTTTTATTCAATTTCTGAACGTTTTTGAATTAATGCATGTTTCTATTTTGGCTCTCCGCTCATGACGATTTTGAAAATAAAAAGGATCGGCCTAGTTACCCTTCAATTTTTTTGTTATTTAAAAAGCCAACTAGATTTTTTAATTTTTTACGAACGTTTTTATAGGTAAAAACATACGTAACTTACGAATTAACTTATGAAACGAACTTCCATATTCGTATGTTGTTATTACGTTTATGAGGGGGTTCACCCCTCGTCAACACCTCGCTCTTTACACTAAAGCTTAAATTTTGTCCCAATTCCTTAAGAATGAACCCTGAATCACAAAGGCCGTAGAATAAATAGTTAAAATTAATAAAATTACTTTAGCATAAAGAGCAAGGTATTACGAGGAGGTGAACCCCTCAGATGCATAATAGTTTTTGTTCATTTTAAGTTTTAATGCTGCTCTTTACTTTCAGTTGAAAAAATTTTTCATATTTATTTCTTCATTTTTTTTTTAATGCTAAACAATCCTACGCCCCTTCATGGAAATTTTCTTGGAAAAAAAGCGTGGGAGGAGGCCTAGGTACCCTCCAATTTTTTTGGTCACTTAAAAGGGCACAAGGAACACACATCCGTGATCTGTCTTGTGGCAAAAAATACAGAATTCCACCTTTTTGCAGATAGGAGCTTGAAACTTCAATTGTATGGTTCTCTGATACGCTAAATCTGGTGGTATGATTTTCTTTAAGATTCTACGACTTTTAAGGGGTATTTCCCCCTATTTTCTAAAATAAGACAAATTTTCTCAGGCTCGTAACTTTTAATGGGTAAGTCTACACTTGATGAAACTTATATATTTAAAATCAGCATTAAAATCCAATTCTTTTGATGTAACTATTGTAACAAAAATTCCGTTTTTTTTCGAGTGTCGGTTACTATTCTTACCACGAACTGTTTGATAGGAAAATAGCATTAGATCAAAATGGAGTAGATTCCTCTTAAAGTAAAGGTCAATGGAACTTGGTTGAGCATTTTCAACTATTATAACAGTTCCAAAGAAAATTTTAATGTGAAACAACTAAAGGAGATTCTGAGTAGTTGTGAAGATTCAAAAATACTGGCTTGAGATTTCAACCTCTACAATCCCATGTGGGATACAGGATCACAAGTCAAATTAACTAATCAACATTATCATTGATCCTGTATTCCTGACATGCTTACTCGCCCCTCTGGATCTTGGTACAAGACTTGATAAGACAAATGGAAGAACGTCTACAATTGACTTGACTTTGGCTTCCAAAACCTATAAACTGACTTTGGCATTACAATCCCAGACACTTTCTCATCAGATTACTATTCAGTGTTAACTACCTTTCACATGCTTGAGGAGTATAGGAATATATATATCGAGTACAAGAAATGAAACTATGGAGTTCTAAAGAAGAGATGTGGCCAGCATGGAGGTATGAATTTAACCAGCAGCTTCACAAAATTCAAGATAAGGTGCCATGACTACAGATGAGTTTACAGACACAATCACCAACACCCTAATCAGTGCAGATCAAAAGGTATTTGGTTTTGAGACATTTAAGGAAAAAAGCTAAACTCAATCCCTGAATGGAATCCAGCATGCCAAAAAGCTCAAATTGAGAAGAAACAGGCTGAGAACAAAGTCAAGCGGAATCCTAACACAGAAAACTGTATTGAACTAAACAAAAAGTTAACAAAACTCCTCCAGACCATAATCCAAGAAACAACTGCAAGCTGGACCTCACTAATTGAGACAAAGTCCAAAAAGTCAATTTATGCAATTTATAAGAAATTGGATACCATTTGAGTGTTCTTTTTCCAAAGATAAAGTTTACCATTAAGGAGGCCTATGACATGGGGTTGAATACGCGCAAAATCAAACTAGATTTGATTTGAGGACGGAAGAGGAATATCGTGGTTATTTGTTTAAATGGAAAACCAAAAAAAAAAAAGATTATGCAAAGTAAAAAATAAAATAGTAAGTAAATAAACAAAACGACTCTTTTTTATGCGCAAAAAAGGGTTTTGGATTAGAATTTTGGTTCTTAGTTGAAATTCCGTTTTTCCTTATTCCGTATTTCTTTCTTCTTGAAGCAGTTGACAGCCTTTGAAAAACATAGTGTCTTATCTCAAGATGCCCAACCTTTTTGGTGTATAGCCTATAATTATCAACCACCGTTTTTTTTTGGTATTTTTTCTTTTATTTTGGTTTTGGTGATATTTTTGTGATTATTTTCCGGTTGTGGTGGCAATCCTGGTTGGAAATCCTTCAAACTAACTGCAAATGAGTCAATAAGCTTGATTTTCTTTTTCCTTGGAAATCAATTAGGAAAGGATTGTCCTTTTATAATCCTTTAGAAATTGATTTTTTTCAGAGGGAGAAGGGGGTATAAAAAGACTTAAAAAGGCATTAAAAATTTGCTTATATTCATTTTGTTACGTTCTAACAAGCCGGACAAAAATATCAGAGTGGGTGGGGGGTTCAAACACCCTACCCTCCTTCCTGAATACGGCCTTGCAAAACAGAAGTCACAAATAAATAATTGGTCGTATACAAAGTGGCACGACGCCAATATTCTTAGTGTCAATATATGTGAGCCAATAAACAATAGCATAGTCACAGTTTAAACAAGACTATAGGTTTTTCCAAACTTAATTTTTTTTTTTATCTAGGATTGATTGGGGCCTGTTTAGTTTTTGCTTAGCTAGTTTTTGCTTACAATTCTTTTTTCCCTGAACTACTATTTGAATGACACAAGTGTTTTTCCCCTCCTTTTTGAATAAATGAATCTGAATCTGAATTTTGTTAGAGCTCATACCATATGAGCTCTTGGCTCTTAGCTCTTCTGGCCTCGTCACAAGTGCCATATGAGCTCTTAGCTTTTGTTCTTGATGTGCGTAAGGTGTTTGACTTTCTGATTCACGCCGCTTTGTTCTGATCAGTGCTGTTTAACCAGCACTAAGTTTCCGCTGGTCATATAAATACAATGGTTTTGTTTAGGGTATAAAGTTATTTTTTGTGGGAATAAGGTTGAAAAACCCTTAATTTTTATAATGTATATCACATATACCATATATTCCATATACCATATTCCAGCCAATATGTGCCACGCTGGCATGAATTATCCTTTAAATTTTCCTTTAAGTTCACATGATTAATTCTAGTGTAAATGGTTATTTTTGTAGAAGAATGTCTGAAAATGATTTAGATGTGATAGTGCACGCTAGAGGGTGCCATATTATAGCCATTGTGTGCCACGTTGGCGTCAATTGCTAGGAGTCATTAGAAGAAACGCTGTTGCGAATTTTCCTTTAAGCATAAATGATCAATTCTAGTGTGAACGATTATTTTTATGGGAAAATGTCTGAAAATGTTTAAGGTGTGATAATGCACACTAGAGGGTACCAGAGCGGCAGTAATAGCGTGGCACGGTGGTGTGAGTTGACATGGTACATCACATTGAGGATGGTTTGCAAGAATAACGAAACATTGGAATTAAGGCATGGTTTTTAACAAGAAAGTATCTGGAAAACGCCTTAGGTATGATGAGGTGGTGTCAGAGGGTGCTAGAGGGGGCAGTGATAGTGTGGCATGGTGGCTGGAATTGTCATGGTGTATCACAGAGTGTTGAGTTTCGAAAACAACAAGCTATGGATTTAATGCCTGATTTTATCATAAAACTATCTGGAAAATTTCTTAGGGATGATGAGGGGAACGCCAGAAGGTGCTAAAAGGGGGTAGTGATAGTTTGGCAAGGTGGTGTAAATTAATATGTTGTATCACGGATGGTTTTTTGAGAAAACATTGAACTTTGAATTTAATGCGTGATTTTAAAAGAAATATACCAGTAAAATGTTTTGGGAATGATGAGGGGGTGTTAGAGGGTGCCGTGGGCCAGTCATAGTGTGTCATGGCGGTGTCAATTGACATGTTGTTTCACAGAGGGTTGTCTTGCGAAAACATAAACAATTGGGTTTAATGCATTATTTTTAACAGGTAAATAACAGAAAAATGTCTCAGGAACGATGAGGAGTTGCTAGGGGGCCAGTCATAGTGTGGTATGATTGTGTGAATTGACTTCATTTATTACAGAGAGATGTCTTTCGAAAAACATGACAATAGATTATACATGATTTTTAACAGGAAAATATCTGGACAATGCCTTGGGGATGCGAAGGGGCCAGTCATTGCGTGACACGGTGTTGTGAATTGAGATGGTGTATCACGGAGGGATGGCTTGCGAAGAACATGAATCAGTGGATTTAATGTATGATTTTTAACAAGAAAATATCTAGATAATGTCTTAGGAATGATCAGGGAGTGTTAAGGGGCCAATCGCAGTATGGCACGGTGGCGTGAAGTGAGATGGTGTATCACGTTAGAGGTGGTTTGCAAAAACACGAATCATTGAATTTAAACCATATTTTTATTATGAAATTGTCTTAAGAATGATAATTCGTGTCATTAGGGTGCCATGAGCCAGTCACATATTACCACGGTGGTTTGATTGCTTGGACTAACATGTTTTAAGACTTAAAGTTAAGGTGGGAGGTTTTAAATGAATTCTTCGGCGGTGGGGGACTTAAATCCAACACGTAGTCAAAGCAATTAGGTATTTTCCATAAGACCCTTCAGAGATAACTCTTAATAAGGTTTGAATTTATCTATAATAACAACCATCCCCATTTGAAATTGCTTGCTAGCGTAGACTAGCTTCACATTGTCACGGTGGCGTGAATATGCTTAGCCTTTGCTCAAAGAAACGTGGAATTTTCATTAAAGCCTCTCAGAAGTAACCGGATGCAAAAATCAGTCTCCGTTTTTCTCGTTTATTTTTCATTTTTCAAAATTGCCTGCTAGGGTTGGCTAGCCATATGTTGTCGCGGCTGTGTGAACATGCTTAGCCTTGGCACAAAGAAACAGGGCATTTTCATTAAAACCTCTCACAAATCACAGAATCCAAAAAATTGTCTTCTTTCTCGTTTATACGTTTCATTTTTATGGCACTTGCTATCTACCAAGTGACATATAGCGATCGCAAATTCTGTCGGTCTGTCTATTGGTCCCGGTTTTGCTAGTTTAGGTACTTCCAGATAAACTAGGACGACGAAATTTGGTAAGCGCATAAGGGACCAGACCAGATGAAATTAGAATTTTTCATTTCCCCAGTTCGACCATCTGGAGGGGGGTGGGGGACGGTTAATTTTGAAAAAATAGAAAAAATTATATATTTTTAACTTACGAATGGGTGATCAGATCTTTATGAAATTTAATATTTGGAAGGATATCGTGGCTGAGAACTTTAATTTTAAATCCTGACCGGATCTAGTGACATTGGGGGGAGTTGGAGACGGAAACATAAAATCTTCGAAAACGCTTAGAGTGGACAGATCGGGATGAAACTAGGTGAGAAATATATGCACAAGTCCTGGATAAGTGATTGACATAACAGGAACGGATCCGATCTCTTTGGGGGAGTTGGGGGAGGGCTAATTCTGAAAAATTACAAAAAATGAGGTAATTTTAACCTACGAAGGAGTGATCGGATCTTAATGAAATTCCATTTTTAGAAAGACCTCGTAACTCAGACCTTTCATTTTAAGTGTCGACCGGATCCAGTGTTGTTGGGCGAGTTTGGGGGGGGGTCGGAAATCTTGGAAATGGCTTAGAGTGGAGCGATCAGGATGAAACTTGGTGGGATGAATAAGCACAAGTCTAAGATACGTGACTGACATAACCGGACCGGATCCGCTCTCTTTGGGGGAGTTCGAGGGGGGGGGGGGTAATTCGGAAAACTTAGAAAAAATGAGGTATTTGTAACTTACGAATAGGTCATCAGATCTTAATGAAATTTGATATTTAGAATGAAGAATGAACTTTTGCATCATAGGTCTTATTTTAAATCCCTAACAGATCCGGTGACATTGGGAGAGTTGGAGGGGGAAACCGGAAATCTTGGAAAATATATTTCTTGAAAATATTAGTAAGTTGAGGTATCTTTATCTTATGAATGGGTGATCGGATCTTAATGAAACTTGATATATAGAAAAATCTTATGTCTCAGGTGCTCTCTTTTCAATTTGAATCGGATCCAAAAACATGGGGGGGCTGGAGGAGAGAAACTGAAATCTTGGAAACCGGAAGTGCTTAGCGTGGAGAGATCGGGATGGAACTTGATGGGAAGAATAAGCACAAGTTATAGACAAGTTATTGAAATATTTGGAACCGATCCATTCTCTTTGGGGGAGCTGGAGGGTGTTAATTTGGAAAAATTATTAAAATTGAGGTATTTTTAACTTCAATTGGCGACCGGATTCAGAATAGGTGACAGGATCTTAACGAAATTCGATATTTGGAAGGAACTCACGTCCCAGAGCTCTTATTTCAAAACCCAACCTGATCTGTCGTCATTGGGGGGGGGGGCTGGAGGGGGAAACCGGAAATCTTGGAAGACGCTTAGAGTGGAGAGATCGGGATGAAACTTGGTGGGTAGATTAAGCAAATTTTATAGATACGTGATTGACGGAACTGGACTTGATCCGCTCTTTTTGGAAAAGCTAGGGGGTGGGGTTTAGTGATTTGGCGAGTGTGGTGCTTCTTGACGTGCTAGGACGATGAAAATTGGTAGGTGTGTCAGGGAGCTGCACAAATGGACTTGATAAAGGCGTTTTCTACGATTCGATCATCTAGGGGGGGGTGAAGGGAGATAAAAAATTAAAAAAATGAGTTTTTGAACTTACGAGTGGGTGATCGGATCTTATTGAATTTTGATATTTAGAAGGACATCTTATTTTAAATCCTACCGGCATTAAGCCTCTGATTTTCCTTTTAAATCAATCTACTGATTCTTAGAATTTTGCTAGAGCTCTTGCCATATGAGCTGTTGGCTCTTGGCTCTTTCGGCTTCGTCAAAAGTGCCATATGAGCTCTTAGCTCTTGTTCAAAATGTGATTTTGATAGTATCAAGAGTTAAGTTAAAAAAATGTAACAGGCAGGAGTAGGCAATAGAGCAATAGAAACGAGGCATTTTCACCTAGACCTCTCAAGAAACCTCTTAATATGGTTTAAAATTACCGCTAATATCAACTCTCCTCTCTGGAATCGCTTGCTAGGGTGGGCTTGCCACATATTGTCGCAGTGGCGTGAATACGCATAGCCTTGGCTCGAAGAAAATTGGTGTTTGCATTAAAAGCTGTCAGAAATAAACCGACTTCAAAAATCTGTCTCTTTTTTGTTCGTTTGCATGTTTCATTTTTCAAAATGGGATTTTGTTATTATCAAGATTTAAATTCCAATTTGTATGTACAAAAGTCTGTGTCCTTCAGATTTGTTATTTCAGGATGAAATTTCAATATATTTCACTAATGCAATTTAAGCCTCTTGTAGCCCATGTACATTAGTATGCTCGTTCAAGATTTGCCTCTAATATAAGTCTTAAACTCTTTGTAGTAAATAGGAAAAGAAAGGCTTTTGATCATGTATGAAGGTGTACCATATTCTAGTCATAATGATACTCTCGCTTTTATTTCATGTCTGATAGCACAGTCAAGTTTCAACAGAGTAAAAGACCATTACTAAAAAGGGTGAATCCCTTTCGAGTCTTAATGTGGACAAAAATCGTTAGTTAATAAATGGTCTCTGAGAAAAACGCCTTGAAAGAATACGAAATTTCAATAAGAAAGAAAAATTGCCTTGAAAGAAAAAACGTCATAAAAGAAAAATGAAAATCCGAAGAAAAAATCTCTTAATGTATATGTAACATCCCTCTTGTTTATCGTCGTTACGTAATACACCACATGTAAGTCCTCCCCAGTTGCAAGCGGGGATCCCCCCATGGGTCCTGAAGAAACAAGTCACGTTAAAATGTGTCATCCTTAAAATAAGTAAACATTCCCCTATTACATCTCAACAAAAAAAATCTTGAAACGTCTTGTCGGTACCTTCTTGGGCACCGTGCCAGGATTGTTCATTAGGGCCCCGGTTGAATCGGATGCTGGGGATCCGGTAGAGGTCCCCGGTGCAATTGGATGCTACGGATTCCATTGGAATCGGTTGCTAAGGCACCCTGCTGGGATTGCTCGTTAGGGCCCTGGTAGAATCGGATTCCTGGGGCCCAGGTTAGGTGGTCGGTGAAATTGGATGCTTGGGGGCCTCGATACAATTGGATGCTAGGAGCCCCCGGTGGTTAGTTTCGGTGCCCGGTGAAAATGGGTGCTAGGGTTCCCCGTTTGAATTGGATGCCAGGGCCCCAAGCGAAATTGGATGCTAGGGGGCACGTTGAAAATGACTGCTAGGGGCTCCATTGGAATTGGATGCTAGGGGGCACGTTGGAAATGACTGCTAGGGGCTCCATTGGAATTGGAGGCTAGGGGTCTCTTTGGAATTGACTGCTAGGGCCCCCTCGATGGAATTGGATGTTAGGGCCCCGTTGGAATTGGTTGCTACGGAACCCTGCCGGAATTGCTCGCTGGGGTTCGGTGTCTTGAAGGTTCCCCACTAGTGGGCCCCTGAAGGTTTTTTCCTGGCCCTCTTAGGTTTTCATGGCATTTGGTATCTACCAAGTGACAAATTCTGTCGTGATCGCAAATTCTGTCGGTCTGTCGGTCCCGGTTTTGCTAGTTTCGGTACTTCCAGGTAAGCTAGGACGATGAAATTTTGCAGGCGTATCGGGAATCAGACCATATTAAACTAGAAATTGTCGTTTCCCTGCTTCGACAATCTGGGGGGGGAGTGGGGTTGACGGTTAAATTGGAAAATAGAAAAAAAGAGTATTTTTAACTTACGAACGGGTGATCGCATCTTAATGAAATCTGATATTCCGGGAACCCGGAAATCTTGGACAACACTTAAAGCGGAGAGATCAGGATGAAACTTGGTGGGAAGAATAAAGCAAGTCCAAGATACGTGGCTGACATAACCGGAACGGATCCTGTGACATTGGGGGGATTTGGGGGGGGGAACTGAAATCTTAAAAACGCTTAAGGTGGAGGAATCGGGATGAAACTTGGTGGGAAAAATAAGCAGAAGTTCTATATACGTGATTGACATAACCTGAACAGATCCGTTCTATTTGGGGGAGTTGGGGGGGGGGGGTTAATTCTGAAAAATTAAAAAAATTAGGTATTTCTAACTTAGGAAGAAGTGATCGGATTTTAATGAAATTTCATATTTAGAAGGACCTCGTAACTCAGATCTTTATTTTAAATCCCGACCGGATCCATCGTCATTGGGGGGGGGGGGGGGGTGGAAATCTTAGAAAACACTTAAAGCAGAGAGGTCAGGATGAAACTAGGTGGGAAGAATAAAAACATGTCTAAGAAACGTGACTGACATAACCGGACCGGATCTGCTCTCTTTGGTGGAGTTGGGGGGGGGGAGTAATTCGGAAAAATTAGAAAAAATGAGGTATTTGTAAATTACGAACGAGTGATCAGATCTTAATGAAATTTGATATTTAGAAGGATCTTGTGCTTTAGAGCTCTTATTTTAAATAAGACAGATCTGTGATGTTGGGGGAGTTGCAGGGGGAAACCGGAATTCGGGGAAAACGTGAAAATTGAGGTATCTTTATCTTACGAATGGGTGATCGGATCTTAACGAAACTTGATATATAGAAGGATATTATGTCTCAGATGTTCCATTTTCAATTCAAATCGGACTTAGGGACTTGGGGGGGGGTTGGAGGGGAAGCCGAAATCTTGGTAAACGCATAGAGTGGAGAGATTGGGATGAAACCTTATGGGAAGAATAAGCACAAGTTATAGATACGTGTTTGACATAATTGGAACGGATCTGTTCTCTTGGAGGAGCTAGGGGGTGTTGAGATGGAAAAATTAGAAAAATTAAGGTATTTTTAACTTAAGAACGTGTGACCGGATCTTAATGAAATTTGATATTTAGAAGCAACCCATGTCTCAAAGCTCTTAGTTTAAATCCTGATCAGTTCTGGTGACATTGGGGAGGGGTAGTTGGGGGGGGGGGAACCGGAAATCTTGGAAAACGCTTAGAGTGGAGAAATCAGGATGAAACTTGGTGGATAGAATAAGCAATGTCGTAGATACGTGAATGACGTAATCGTACTGGATCTGCTCTCTTTGGGGGAGCTAGGGGGTAGGGTTTAGTGGTTTGGCGAGTTTGGTGCTTCTGGACGTGGTAGGACGATGAAAATTGGTAGGCGTGTCAGGGAGCTGCACAAATTGGCTTGATAAAGTCGTTTTCCCCGATTAGACCATGTGGGGGGCTGAAGGGAGAGGACAAATTAAAAAAATGAAATATTTATAACTTACGAGTGGGTGATCGGATCTTAATGAATTCTGATATTTAGAAGGACCTCGTGACTCAGAGCTGTTATTTTAAATCCCGACCGGCATTAAGCCTCTGATTTTCTTTTAAATCAATCTACTGATTCTTAGAATTTTGCTAGAGCTCATATCATATGAGCTCTTGGCTCTTCCAGCCTCGTCACAAGTGCCATATGAGCTCCTAGCTCTTGTTCATCACAAAAACCATAGAAATCTAGTGTTGGTGGGGTCTCGTAGGTTTTTGAAAGAATCAAAGAAACTATTATATAACAAGAAAACCTTATTATGTAGGTGTACTATACACTTGCGCTATAGTATTGCGTCAGACCCAGGTGAGCGTAATAACGTCTTGAGGGGCTAGTAGCTCCACTAGTTTACACCTATGGGTGATATATTTTAACTGCTATTTATATCACACAAAGTAACTGTTTCAAATGCTCTACATTGGGGAGAGGAGTTGGGCTTAAAGGAAAAAGAACACAAATATATTGTAATATATATAATATATTACAAATATATTAAAATATAAAAACCGTGAACAGAGTCATAGCAATCATAGGATCTGAGGGGGGTAGTCATAACCCCTGTTGTGCACACCTGAGCCAGTAACGTGTGGAGGAGTTTGGTCCAGAGGGTTTGAACTTTCTGGGGGGGGGGTACAACTTCAGAAAAACTTGACGGACTAAATGAAAAAATTATTGGAAAACCCAGATTTATGATTTTTTTTATCGATGCTATTAGGGGTCCATAGGCAACCCTTGTATACTTGCTGATCCATTCATGTGCCAAATCTTCGAAATTTCTCCTAATTATTTATCACTTGAAGGAAGAAAAAAACTTAAGAACAGTTCAGAACAGTAAGTATAGCCTAAATTTGATAATATTTTTGAAAGTTTTTCATTCTTGACTCCAAGGACTTTTTAGTCTAAATATCTGCCGTCATTCCTCCCTCCTCCCTCGCGCTTATTTATTAACTTTTTGATTCCGCTTTTTTCTTGGTTCTAGACTCTTCATATTGTTTGCTAGGGGTTGCATACTCTTCACCAATTAGTGTGCACCTCGGAGTGTCACTTATTCTGCCACTCGTGGGACAGTCACCCGGTTAACCCGATTTTGAAAGTGGGAATTCCTACGATTAACTATGAGCGATTTAGATTTCTTTCTTGACATCTATAAAAAAAGCCGCCTTTGGAGTTCGGCCAAATCCTCTTAACAAAAAGGACTGGAAGAATGATGGAGCTACTAAAGTAATATGATAAAATCTTACTTGTCAAAACCATACCGATTTTTATAGAGCAATACTGATTTATTGTCTTGAAGGTCTGCACAGAACGGTACATATTGAAATATGGATTTGAGTGATTTCCTAGCTTTAATTTTTTGTGTGTGTATGTTTTTCTCACTGTTACTGAATTGTGAAAAAAACAAAAACACTTAAAGCTACCAAAAACAATGAAAATAATACCTGATAGCACAAACAAAAAAGATGATAGTACAATGCAGAATTTTTAAAGATATTGAGGTGTAGAATAATACAAACTGACTATTTTGGCTATACATTTAATAGCCATCCTCAGCGAAACAGAAAAGTAGAACAAAGATAAAATTCGGCGTAAAGGAAAAAAGGAAAAAACCAAAAGTAAAGCCGTCATTAGAACAGCTCTAACGTCATTATTTTGAACAAGTTCAGATCGAACTGTTGTCGCAGCTGAACGTGCTTAAAGCAGTACTTATGCTTATATTATTTTAGCTTATACTAATTTTAAATTAATATATATATATATATATATATATATATATATATATATATATATATATATATATATATATATATATATATATATATATATATATATATATATATATATATATATATATATATATATATATATATCATGTTCCTTCTTCTCTGCCTAGATTCAATTACCTTTGCGAATAAGCTTTTTCAGTCTTATGCAAGCTTTGATTGTAAAGTTAAAGTTAGGCTGGGTTAAATTAGGTTATAAATCTCAGAAATGGGTTAAAAATATAACCTAGCCTGTCACCATCAAACGATGCATAAAACCGAAAAAGTTGCCTGGCAACGCTGACTAAATACCAGGAGGAAAAACAGTATTTCGGATATTCACCGGTGAATTTCGAGATTCACCATTGTCGGATGTTCACGGTAATATATATATATAGTATAACTAGCTGTTGGGGTAGCGCTTCGCGCCACCCCAACACCTAGTTGGTGGGGGCGCTTCGCGCCCCCCCTAAGCCCCCCCGCGCTCATAAGTCGTTACGCGCCATATTAGTTACACGCCATTGTAGTTGTGTCCCTGTGTCCCATCTGTGAATATAGATATATATATATATATATATATATATATATATATATATATATATATATATATATATATATATATATACATATATTTTTAACTCCGTAAAACTTGCGAATATACAACATTCTTGGCTGTCCCATTGTCTGTGTATATAAATAGATTGTCAGGTTTCCCGACTCTTGAACATGAAACATATAATTGTCTATGCGAAAAATAATCTGTATTCAGATCTATACCTCATTATTCTAATGATTGCCCTTGAGCTTTGTTGATGGTGATTGCTAATCGAACATTCCCTGTGTCCCCGTCGTCATTTATATATCCCCCTGTGCCCCCCGGCGTCCCCGTTGTTGTTGTTGTTTCCCTGTGTCCCGGTGTCCCAGTCTGTAATTTCTCTTTGAGTGTCCCGGTCGTCATTTATATTCCCTGTGTCCTGGTGTCCCGGTTTTCATTTTTGTCCCGGTCGTCATTTGTGTTCCGGTGTCCCGGTCTGTAATTTCTCTTTGAGTGTCCTGGTCGTCATTTATATCCCCTGTGTCCCGGTCGTCATTTGTGTCCCGGTGCTTTGTTGATGGTGATTGCTAATCGAACATTCCTTGTGTCCCGGTCGCTTTCTCTTTGAGTGTCCCGGTCGTCATTTATATTCCCTATGTCCCGGTCGTCATTTGCGTCCCGATGTCCCGGTCTGTAATTTCGTCAGTCGACAAACATGACGTCAGTCGACACACAAACATGACGTCACTCGACACACAGACAACTTATTTTTATATATATAGATATATATATATATATATATATATATATATATATATATATATATATATATATATATATATATATATATATATATATATATATATATATATTTAACTACGTAAAACTTGCGAATATACAACATTCTTTGCTGTCCTATTGTCTGTCCATATAAATAGATTGTCAGGTTTACCAACTCTTGAACATGCAACATAATAATTGTCCATGGGAAAACAAACCGTATTCATATCTATACCGCATTTTTATAACGATTGCCCTTGAGCTTTGTTGATGGTGATTGCTAATCGAACATTCCCTGTGTCCCCGTCGTCATTTATATATCCCCCTGCGCCCCCGGCGTCCCCGTTGTAGTTGTGTCCCTGTGTCCAGGTCGTCATTTATATTCCCTGTGTCCCGGTCGTCATTTGTGTCCCGGTATCCCAGTTTGTAATTTCTCTTTGAGTGTCCCGGTCGTCATTTATATAGATATATAGATACAGTTTCATTTCAGTTTTTTTTTCTTTTTTAGTTTTTTCTTTTCTTAGTTTTTTTCTTTTTTAGTTTTTCTTTTTTAAGTTTCTTCTTTTTATTGATTTGTTTTCTTCAATTAGTCAATGTTCATTCTAACATTGACACTTGGAAAAATCTTTACGTGCCAAGCAAGCTAAAGCTCCAACAATTTATAATAAACCTCATATTTGGGTATCTGTTTTAAGGTTTTCGAATTACCTTAATCTTTTGTCAAAATATATTGAAATATTTGTGCAATTCCCAGTTTTTTTTTAGTTTTTTCTTTTTTTAGTTGTTTAGCTTTTTTTAGTTTTTTTTCTTTTTAGTTTTTTTATTTTTTTATTTTTTTTACATTTTTTCTTTTTAAGTTTTTTCTTTTTTTAATTTTTTTTAATTTTTTAGTTTTTTCTTTTTAGTTTTTTTTAGTTTTTTACCATTTTTCTTTTTTCAGTTTTCTTTTTCTTCTTGATTTTTCAGACCTCATATGCAAACCCTCAATACAAAAATACATACAACTTATTTTTATATATAGATAAGATATAATCTGGCGTAACAGACATAGTGTAACAGACATAAAAGACAGACAACTTATTTTTATATGTATAGATTTTTATATATATAGATACAGTTTCTTCTTTAGTTTTTTTTTCTTTTTTAGTTTTTTCTTTTTTTTAGTTTCTTCTTTTTATTGATTTGTTTTCTTCAATTTGTCAATGTTCATTCTAACATTGACACTTGGAAAAATCTTTACGTGCCAAGCATGCTAAAGCTCCAACAATTTATATTAAACCTCAAATTTGGGGTATCTGTTTTAAGGTTTTCGAATTACTTTAATCTATTGTCAAAATATATTTAAATATTTGTGCAATTCCCAGTTTTTTTTTAGTTTTTTCTTTTTTTTAGTTTTTTAGCTTTTTTAGTTTTTTATCTTTTTTATTTTTTTACGTTTTTTCTTTTTAGGTTTTTTCTTTTTTTAATTTTTTTAATTTTTAGTTTTTTTTTAGTTTTTTCTTTTTATTTTTTTTTAGTTTTTTACCATTTTTCTTTTTTCGAATTACTTTAATCTATTGTCAAAATATTTCGAAATAGTTATGCAATTTCCAGTTTTTACATTCTAGTTTGTTTTCTTTTATATATATATAGAAGATATAATCTGGCGTAACGGACAGACAACTTATTTTTATGTATATATAGATTATTGGAAATATTTTAAATTATAAGAAATATTAAACTATATTAATTTAGTATGTTTTAATACTTTTTTAGACCATGCTTTATTTATTTTGCAATCCCCCTTCTCTTATCTTCACCAGTCAAGCAGTTTTTGGCGTTATAAAATGTTGGTGTTCACCATTCGCTATTGTAAAATATAATGGAAATTACTTCTCATTTTCTTCTTGTTAGTTCAGTCAGAACTATGGAGAAAAATGAGTTAGTAAATAATATTAAAATATCGTGAATTCAATTATTGATTTAATATTAACCCTTTAGGGTTCACTGAAATTTTTAAAAATTAGATTAATGATTAAATTAATAAATTAAGAAAACAAAATCAATAAATTGATTTTTAAATTAATAGTCAAAAATAGTAAAAAAAAACTGTTTTAGAGCTCAAACCTCTAGACCGCCATGTAGTGCTGTAACTTTTATTTATCTTGAAAAGGGGTGGGGAGTCGCGGACTCCCTTTTACTGTTTTTCTTAAAATTTCTGTTTTTTTTTATATTAAAAATAATCAACTCTTCTTCTTTTTTTCTGTTTCAGTTTCCGTGTAAATAAATAGTGCATTTCAAATTTGGTCAAATTTATATATATATATATATATATATATATATATATATATATATATATATTAAAATTTCTGTTTTTTTTATATTAAAAATAATCAATTCTTCTTCTTTTTTTCTGTTTCAGTTTCCGTGTAAATAAATAGTGCATTTCAAATTTGGTCAAATATATATATATATATATATATATATATATATATATATATATATATATATATATATATATATATATATATATATATATATAAATATATACTAGCCGTTGGGGTGGTCGACGTCAGTCGACAAACAACTTCATGACGACATACAGCTCAATCCTTATAATGACGTCAATCGACAAACATGACGTCAGTCGACAGACACACAAACAAACAACTTATATATATATATATATATATATATATATATATATATATATATATATATATATATATATATATATATATATATATAAAATAACTTTATGTACAATAGCTAAAGAGCCACATAAAATACTATAGGCTCGTTTACTTAATTCGAGTTATAGACTGTATGAAAAGTTTGGTTCAATCCCGCTTTCTAGGCTATAATGAGAGAAACGTTGAGATGGCTGTGGCATTTCCAAAGATTGTCCTTTTCAGCCAACTGCCTATGCCTAGACGGAAAGCAGGTC
This sequence comes from Artemia franciscana, assembly GCF_032884065.1. NCBI lineage: Eukaryota > Metazoa > Arthropoda > Branchiopoda > Anostraca > Artemiidae > Artemia > Artemia franciscana. The sequence continues at coordinate 1,261,976 of NC_088876.1, forward strand.
GTCTCTGGTCGGGGTGGGAAGATATCGTAACGAAAGATTTAAGTGAAATGAGAATTTCCTGGTAGGGTATAAAGAGGAAGGCTTTGAATTGTTTAGGATGGAGGAGGAGTATGTGTAGCACCGCTGGCCTCAAGTGGCTTCGTGCTCTGGTGAGTTGTTAGTAGTAGTAGTAATCAGGATAATTATGAGACAACATGTTGTTTCACATTATCTGCTTGAATTGTAATGCTCGAAAAATGAGGGTATATAAGATTCTTTTTATCTGTCATAGATAGACACCAAAGGACAATGGTGTCCTTCGTGCATTCAGTGTGATTTGGAGGATGAGTGGGGATGTTGTGGGAGAATACCAGAAAACTTGAGGATCCTTAAGCTAAACATTTTGTGCAAAGTATCCCTCTCCCAGCCAGAGAAGTTTGCTTGAACCCTTGAAGGAAAGTATCTGGCTCCTCCAAACCAGAGGAGAAATTGATATTTAATATTGTAAAATCCTGTTTTCGTATTGTCTATATTTTTATTTGAGTCTGTGCTTTGGCAAGTGTGTAGTGAAAGGCTTGGCACTATGGTGCCCAGTTATGCTAGGTTAGAGATTAGGGGCCCTTGCCCCTGGATCGAGGTGATTTCACCCTTCATATTTATATAAAGGACGTCCAGTTTCAACTTTACACATTAATATAGTTACAAAATGATGCGAAAAGTCTTGTGTTTTGTGGGGGAGACAATTTTAAAAAGATTTAAGGACTGGAAGTGAATGGCCAGTCTTCCTGGAAGAATTCTATCAATGCATTATTGCCAACCTAGATCACACTGTAAAATAGAGATAAGATCCGAGCATGGAAATTTCTTTTAAAAACTTTAACTCTTCCTTAAAAAAATAATTACGTATGACTCTATATGCCTATTTATCTTGCAATTTTAATCTCTTCTCTTCCCAGTTCTTTGTTTTTTTTTGTTTTATTCTATCACTCTTCTTTTTCTTATTTGCTAGATTTCCATCGATGTATTTTTGCTGGTTTGGAGCTTTCCTGAATAATATTTCCTGTCAAGTGTTTCCTTTTTACAAATAGACATTCTATGCTGAGGTAAAAAAAAACTCTCGGGGAGAGTAAACCTTGTTTTCACCCCTCATTTAATTTCTTCCCCGCTTTCTAACATCTCTGTTTCATCTTCATATTTAACGTTTTCCCTTGTTTTTTTTTACAGCATCTAGCATTTGCGGTGCCTAATATTTTTTCCCTCGCCTTACAATATATCTGTTTTATTTTTATGTTTCCAAGGTTTTCTCGTTTCTTTAATTCTCATATTTTTTTTCTTATATTTTCTTATTTTCTTTAACCCTTAGTATTTGTTATTTTTGTCATCGTTCATTCGACCACTTGATAAACATATATATTTTATGAGACAAACCCCTTTGGTTGGGAGTGGGGATACTTTGTGTTTTATTTCACATGAGGAATATATTTGTAATGAGTCCTCTTAATTTTATGCATGCTTAATTTACATTTTTAAAGTTTTTCTCTTGTTTTTGATGACGATTAATTTTTCCTTCTTCCTCGTTTTCTTACATCTCTGTTTCATTTTCATGTTTAAACATTTTTATTCTCGTCTTTGAAGTCACCTCGTATTTGCAGTGACAAATCTTTTTTTTTTCTTTTTTCCATAGGCTATCCTTTGCTTGTGCATACCCTTTCTGTTTACCTTCTCCTTCTTTTTCCAGGTTTGGAGTTGGGTCGGCTCAGGCTGAGCTACCACAGTTACGGGCCAGGAGAGGGGTGTGTTAGGGAGATAAGAACGGAATTCTCCCTTTGAGATTGCTCCAAAGTGCCCCGTGTATGGAAAAAACAATGATATAAAATACACTTAATGTAATTTTTCCCATTAGGGGAATAGAGAATTCATTTTATAAATCCTTATAACGTCCTGTTTTATTTACTAATTTTTAAAGTATTTTTTTCATATCTTTGATGACGCCTTGTATTCGCAGTAGCTGTTGTTTTCTTTTTGCCCCCCCTTCTAATACGTCTGTTTCATTTTCTTTCTTTTTTCTTTCAACTTTGATGGTGCCAGATATTTGTTTCTTTCTCCTTTCTTCATTTCTCTTTCATTTGCATGTTATCAATATTGCTCTCTTGTCTCCATGAGCCCTTAATATTTGCCATGCTATCATCTTTGATTTAGATAAAACGGTTTAATAAAATTATATGTTGCATTAAACAAATCACTCTTGCTTGTAGGAGGTATACTTAGTAAAGATCATCTTACCTGAATTTATAACGGATCCTCGTAATTTTAGCTTGAATTTGAAATCCACACCCTACGTCAAGTGCTGCAAATTAAGACGCGCAAGGTGCATGAGCTAAAGAGGAAGTTGGGTATATCAGCTTGGAGGGAAATTGGTGATGACATATCTCAAAGTTTGAAAAATGTGAAGGAGTCCAGCACGTGAGTTTTTTTTATACTTGATTTTATTGTTGTTTACTTTGCATCATGACCGATTGTGTCGTATTACCTGGCCTCAAAAGCTATAGATACGCTCCTGAGGGAGTCTCCTATGACCTGGGGAATAATGATGTGGCCTCAAAGGTTACGTATGCACCACCAGATGAGGTTGTTCTAGCCAATGAAAGTGACCATTTAGAATGTGACTTACGGATGTGGCTTCAAAGTTTACGGATGTGTTCCCATGGGTGGTTACACTTGGTAAGGGAATGAAAACGTGGTCCAAAAGTGGACATTGAGATTTTGGCCTGAAAGAATAAACATTCGCCTCAGGAGTTTGCTTTGGCCTTGATTGCTGTTTCTAAAGGAAATTTAAAAACATTAAGCCCTTCTTAAAAAACACTTTACCACTGGTTTTTTTTAATTTGTACGAGTTAAAGTGCCAAAGACATCAAATGAAAAAAAAAAATTCCCTGCCTTATATTTTTGTCTATTCAAAGCCAAAAACCATGTTCTTCTGATTTTTTTACGAAATTACAAAGTTTTTAACACAGCATCACATTTTTTGTCAGTATTGTCACGTTGAATCTTGAGAATAAATAAGCGAAACTAAAAAGTTAAATTTGACAACGCTTTTCGTCTTCAAAAAATCAGTCATTAGCAATCTGTTAACTCCATAAGACAACTATACCTTCAAACGAAAACTACACCCTTTTAAGCTATTTGGTACAACATGATTTTGGTTTATTTTTTCTGATTTTACACTTACATTTCTTTTCTTTAAATTTGGCACCGATTGCCAGAAAACATTACATAATTGCATATAAAGATTATTTTGTTAAAAATTGAACTCACGATTCAAACCAATTCAAACAATTAAATTGCATTTCCATTGTCCTTAGTAAAGTAATACAACGATAGGTAATATTTATTAAGACAATTGTATATTATAACAGTAACTGTTAATAGTTGAAAATTAATTAGTTTAATAATTAGCATGGGTTTTTGTGGATTTTTTTTAACCCACTATCAAATGGTTTTATGGATCTTCCCATGAATTTAGGAAAAATTAAAAAAAGAGATTATATGTATGCATACCTAAAATAAATATTTATTTAATTGTTTATGACTAAATAATAATAATACATGTATTTATGTATAGAAAGCTCCCAAGCTCTTGCATAGTTAAGTTAAGAAAAAAAAAACTTGTTGAGAAGGAAATGAGTCATGCGTAAAATAAAATTTATAAAATTCTAAATTCAATATAGAAATCAATTAAATAATATAAAATTCAAATTAAATTTTAAAATTCAAAATTAAATAAAATAATATAAATAATTCAATTAAATAATAGAAAATTTAAATTAAAAAATATAAAATTCAAGCATCCTTTTAATTTTGATTTTAGAGCATTTGAGTAAATACAATAGGGCTGTGATCCTGGGATTGCAGACAGGATAAATTCAAAATCTGTGTTTCTGCGTTTCTGTGTTTTTCTGTCGAAGGGACATGTCTTTGATGTTTTAAATATTGATTAGAGACAGTTTCATACAACACATTGGTTTGCCATAATATAAGGAAGAAACGATCACAAATAGGATTTTTAAAGGCCAAACGAAAATACTGAAAAAAAACACAAAATGAATATCTCGAAAAGACTCTTCTTCAGTGTGAACAAAAAAAAAGAAACAAAAATATTTAAGGAAAATTCCAACAAGGCCCAAATAAAATCCAAAATTAAACGTGGAGAGTCAATGTGAAAAAAAAAACAACAAACAAACCAATAAAACCAAGGAAAAACCAAAATTAAAATTCAATAAAAGCCGAAATTAGGAGAATTTAAACCAAATACCTAAGAACCAAAAAAAGCGTGGCATTCACCATTATTCACGATTTACACAAAATTCAAAACTCTTGGAACCGCCATCGTTTTGTGTTTTTTCAGTATTTTGGTTTGGCCTTAAAAACCCTCTTTTAATCGTTTCTTCATTATATGATTTAGAAACATTTGGGCTTAGACAACAAAAGCATAGTGAAGTCACGTAACAAAGTCACGTTCCAAGACAACCCTAGCAGTAAAAATAAGATAGATAAAATAATTGATGAAATTCAGACTTACCAAAATGTTGACCAGAAAACTCGGTGGTCACTTTGTGCTGGGCTTTGAGACATCCGTATTGATTCTTCTTGGAAAGTAGTAGTGCTTATAGGAGAGAACGGAATGGGTTGGATGTGATGGGTGGAGGGGGGGTAGCAAGACTGTTCGTGTACCATATTTTCCTTTTTCCTGTTGCAGCAACTCCTTACACGGAACTCAAGGTCTTTTCTCGGTCATATAGTTTTAATCAGTTTTGAGACAAAGGGGGTGTTGAGATACCCCTAATGGGAGAAGAGAGAGGGGCTGCTTGTTAAAATGTATAATCTGCTTATGTTCGCTTTGTATTTTTGTACTCTATTTAATTATGCTACATTCTTTTTTAGTTATGTTAAATTTTTATATTTGTTTTTCTTTATAGTTTTTTTATTTTGAAATTATTTTTGTTTTTATTTTTGAAACTGTTTCTGTTTGATTGTAATTGTTTAACTGTTCTAATGAATACAAAAATAAAAGGACTTTGAAAACTTATTATTAGGGGGATAACTGACATTTGTTACAAGGTTGCATAGGAGAGGTGGAAATCCGTCTCCTTATGGTTAAAAACAGCTGTGCTGGTATTTTTGCAAAGATGAACTGTCTTATTTAGTTTATTTTGAAGCCCAAGTATTGGAAGGGAACAAGGAAAAATATTGCCAAATTTATCACACTATCAGATCCAATTCTGCAGTGCTTCAATCTCCTTTGGTAAATTAGAAGAATCTGGTGACATGGACCCTTTCCTATTTTCCACTCTCCGTGGAATTGTCTTGAGAATAGAAGCTACTCATAACAGATACCTAAAAATTATATTTGATGAGGTTAAAGTCTAGGTGATGATATATTAATCTCTTATAAGGTTTTCGTGGAGCGAAGAAATTTTGCAATTAAACTGAAATAGATTCCTCCTTTACATAAAATACCGTTGACTATATTTAAGATTTTTGTTTCTGCCACATTTTGTAACCTGCCATGCAGACTGTGAGCCTGTTTGGTTTTCATGTTTTTAAATGTACTGGATAGAATTCTAAATAGAAAATTGTAAAATCTGCATTCCTCCACGAACTACCAATGGTCTGGCGTTTCCGCTTTTTGTAATAGTTTTTTTCATTCAATTTTTTTTTGGTCTCGCAATAATTTTATTTTACGTTTTCAAATATGCTGACAATAATAAATCGGCCTTTGGCAGTTAAACTGACTTCCTCTCTGAAAATTCCCAACATTATAGAATTCTAGAAAATTATAGAAAATTCCCAACATTATAAAGTGCTAAATAAACCTTTTAACTAATTTTTCGCTCTACAAGCCCCCAAAATTCTACAATTAGCCTGGCGTTTCTTTATATTCTACTGCTTTTGCAGCCTTTTTTCCCTCCATTATTTTTTGTTTGTTTACATCTCCTAGGCTTTCTATGTATTGTTTTTTGTTCGTATTTACTAGTTTATCTGATTCAATTCCAAGTGTTTACCAAGATTGCCTAGGGATAACCTCTGGAATTTAACTTTGGATACTAAAATGGAACTATGTAAAATTATATATAGATACTTGTATGCACATAAGGGCGTGGGGCTCAAGCTGAGAAGTAACGGCTTATGATTTTCCCAATGCTTATTCTCCCAACATGCATGAGCAGCCTGACAGCTGAGGAGGTAGAGTTAGACATCTAAGTGTCTGTAATAAAAATAATTCCAAAATTCTAGAATTTGTTCAGAAATTCTTGATCTCTTTCCGTAAGGGGCAGTTTATTTATTGGGTTTCGGGACGACATTCTCGAAACTCGGGACGACATTCCCGAACATTGATCCTGTTCTGTAAGGGTCAGTTTAATTATTGGGTTTATTTTTGAAATTCTAAATATTCAGTGTTAGTTCACGGGCCTATAAATATTATCGATATAGCCTTGATGGGATGAATTTTTCCCTTACAATCAGCTGATAATACTTGGCAAAGAGCCAGATAGCCAAAGCTTCTTCTTGGGTATACTCCCCCTGTCAAAATAACTTTGGTTCTACACAGAAACTTTCTGAAATCAAACCATCCCATTTTGACGGTGCTTAGTAATTTTGAAAACGCCCCTCTAATGTGAATTGAGTTCCTCCCCCTTCCTGAAGAAATGAGGGCTCCATGCATATGAGCCTCGCCCGTATTAAATGGATTTTCAGGACATGGTGTGTGTTATCTCTAAGCTTGCTTTTTAAACACCTGGAAAGTAGTTTATTCTTCTTTTTTTTTGAAAGCTTATCTCTTTTTTATTTCGTTTTCGTTTTGTATTTGTTTTGGCTTTTAGGTTTAAATCTATAGAAGAGGCTGCCTCTGGAGTTGGATCAGCCATTGCTGCAAATCCTGTGTAAGTCTTGCTTTAGTTTTATTTGCTCCTTTCTATTTTCAGTTTGTTTTCAGCTATTTCGTTTTTTTCCAATTTCGTTTTTTCGTCCTTCACTGGATCTTAAATAATGGAAGTTTTGCAAGTACTGAACACAAATTTTCTTTGTTTTTCAAACCAAAAGGCCCAATAAGTTGTCTGTTTGTTTTCCATCTTTATGATGATTGGTTGATTTATTAACCGATCAAAACCTGTTTCAAAACTCTTACATTGAGTGACTTCTGACGTGAAACTTAAAACCAGTATTAAAAGCCCCGTGTTCCAGAGTGCTTATTGTAGTTAATTTTCTTTTTTATTTATATCACAAGTTAATTGGCCTTCAAAATGGGATTGTAGGTAATGCTTATTATGACTTATTGCAATTTGCATTCTCTTGTTGTTTCCTTTAAGCTTTCTTCTGTTGTTGTTATTAAGCCAACCGTCCTTTTGTAGAGATTTATTAGTATAATTCAAAACCGCGTTAAATAGAGACAACACTTGCGTCTATTAGTTTATTCACATTAAGTTCTGTTGAATGCCAGGCTAGATAAAACGAGTCAAACAACAAAAGTAGTCTTAATCTAAAAAAGGAGAAAATAAAATTTTATGCTCTTGTGCAGTAAAATTTCAGCGGGAAAGCTAATGAAAATTCTCTTCTATTAATATAATTACCATTCTTCATAATTTGCAATTCTACTCATTACTCTTCAGTGAGCCATCTAATATTGTTTTGAAGTTCAATGTAGGGTATAGATGGCGTGCGTGAAGACTAATTTTCTTTTAGCAGTGATGAAACAAAAGCGAATAATAGACCCTAGAATAGACTGAACCAATGGAATGCCCGTATACTTGCTCACTTAGGTCTTGGTCATCTCCGTGGGATGTTTTGGGGCCACAACTGCCAACTCACTGCACAAGAGCTCGGTATGTCGCTCTATCTGGTGTTATGCATGATAACTGGGCTATCTTGACGTGTTCGAAGTTCTCAGTTCAATTGTTGTCGTGGCTACCTCGTGGACCGAGGCCATGGATAGATCTTTCAAGGGTTATTTTCAGGCCAACTCATGCGCAAGGGTTTGGTATATCAGCTCTTGGTAAGGACTTGGGGTCACAACTCCTGCCAACTCAATGCGCAATGGCTTGGTATATCGTTCTATTTGGTATGATGTGTGTTACCTTGACTATCTTGACGTTGTCAAAGTTCCCTGCCCAATCTGCCTCGCCAACCTCCCAATCGTGCCTGCCTCGCGCACGAAGGCCACAGAGAGATCTTTCAAAGGCGATTTCCTTGGAGGCGGCTCGACTCTTTTTGCTTGACTTGGCCGAACCAGCGCACCGCGGCTTTTTAACTCTGCTGACAATAGTATTAGTGAACTTGAAACCCTGGTATTCTTCTATATTTGGGATGTGATCAGTTTTTTTTTATATATATAATGCGATAGAGGCTACTCATCTCGAATACTGTAGTAGTAGTATTAGTAGAACATTTTATTGAAAATAATCATTTTTATATAATAGCACAACAAAAACAGAGCTTGTAAGGATGTGCTAAAATAGAAAAAGGAGAAGATTATGGATCATGCGGCCATTTACCGAAAACAAAATTAAAAAAAAAAAAAAAAAACAACAACACCGAAATACTACAATGTAAAACCCCAAAACAACACATGAAAAAAATACAGAAAATATAACCCACTGAAAATATAGTTAATCTGTTTCGAAAGCATACCTATCGAGCAGCTCCACACGTAAATCAGATTTAATCTGGTTAAAATTACCATTATCCTCAATATCCTTAGTAAGTTTGTTCCAAAGGTTAGAAGCTCTATAAACAAGAGAAAAAGAAGACCTACTAGAAGCAAGTCGAGGAACCTCAATATTTCCTCGCATGCGAGTATCGTGTTGGTGAACATCTGACCTCTCACTCTGGAACCTCTCACTCTCACTCTGAACTCTACTGGAAGTTTAAGTTCGTCTTTGGTTGTCCATGTTTCTGATTTCAGTAGGACTATGGGGATTACGAGGCTACGGAAGAGGCACATTTCGAGTTTGTTGGATAAATGGTTGTCTTTTCAGGTTAGGTTGACTGGTCTTTGGTACTAGCAAGTGTAAATCGTCATTATACATCAAAGTTATGGTAATTGTCAGGAGAAAGTGGGATCTTAAGTGGAGAAAGTGGGGAAAGGAGTAACTAACTGAGGATGACCTGCTTTTCGTTTAGCCCTAGACGGTTGAGCGAAAAGAACAATCTTTGGCAATCTGTCATCCTTAATCTGCAGACACCTTGACGGAAAAGACAGAAATCTAGTTTCTTTTCCATCTCCCTCATTCAGTATGAAGGATTCTTTGCAGATAGCTAAAGAAAAGTTCCATCTCTTACTGATTAGTTTGGGAATCTTAAATCCACTCCAGCTTCCCATTACCTTGTTTATCTTGTTGACTCCGTTCAGAAAAATCACTGCGATCTCTGAAACACTTAACCTTAATAGTTACAATGATTTCAAAATCACAATAGTCACAATATGATGTCAAAGTCACAATAGTCAAAAAATTATTCCCTGAATCAAACACTGGCTGTGAAACTTGGTCTCTTATTTATATATTAATTGAAAAAACAACACGTGTTCAGTCTTTTAGTCATTATTCCAATTCACGATTCGATTGTGGCAGGAATGGAGAGAATCTACGCAACGGGAAAATCATAATAACTGTATAAGAACCTTCCTCTTCCAAAAAAAGTAGAAAATTCCTAATTTCGAGGTAAAAATAGACCGAAAATGGAGCCAGGAGGGCGAAAAGTTTGTCATATCGGTGTCCTTAGTTGTTTAGTGTATAATGCACCATACACGGAAAATTCCCACACACGGGAAATTTCCCAAGTTGCTGGAAACTAGGTTTTATAACACCCATCCCAAAGAAATCTTCCAGTCTGACTATAACCAACATGCGTCCTATTACACTCACTCCAGTTTTTTTCTAAGCTTTACGAAGGTAAGAAGGTTTACTAAGCATTCCCTCCGTGTTTACTTATCCTTTATCAGGCCGTTTTTGGAATGTGCATGTCCGGTCTGACATTTGCAACTTTCAAATGGACTTAGTGACAAAATCGAGTCGGTCCAAAATCGTTCGCTCAGGATCATTTACAAAGAAGTCAAAATTCCATATTCCTTCCTCCTTAAAGCTGCACGCATTACCACCTTAAAAGAAAGGAGGGAAAAAATTTGCCTGCTTTTTGCTAAATCAGTCATTTCCAATCCCCATACTGAGGACTTACTCCCTGATTTTCACAATCCCATTAGACTCTGACTCCCCCGGTCAGCCTCCTTAGCGATCCCAACTTACTCTCCGATCCATGCTGTTACAGAGAGGTTTCGTAAAAGTTTTATCCCCTTTATTCTGGAACACCTTAATAATAATTCGTGATTATGTACTTGCCAAATTCCTCTTTTCCTCTATTGCCGTTTTTATTTTTGATTTACTGCAATGTTTTTGTAATTCAATTGTTAAGTTTACTGATTTGCCCTTTATCTTTGGTGATTTTGCTTTTCTAATTTCTTTTTAATTTTAAGTGTTTGACTTAATGTACTGATTTGAATTTTTTTTTTCTTAGCTTTTCAAACAGTTCGTGGTAACGAACTGTAGTAAAAAGCGACCCGGCTCAATAGTTACCAAAACTCTAAAAAATGGAATTTTGATACCAATAGCTACATTAAAATAATCGCATTTTAATGCTGATTTTAAATATATAAGTTTGATCAAGTTTAGTCTTACCCATCAAAAGTTACGAGCCTGAGAAAATTTGCGTTATTTTAGAAAATAGGGGGAAACATCCCCTAAAAGTAATAGAATCTTAACGAAAATCACACCATCAGATTCAGCGTATCAGAGAACCGTACTGTAGGAGTTTCAAGCTTCTATCTACAAAAATGTGGAATTTTGTATTTTTTGCCAGACGGCAGATCACGGATGCGTGTTTATTTGTTTGTTTATTTGTTTGTTTTTTTTTTCCCAGGGGTGATCGTATCGACCCAACTGTCCTAGAATGTTGCGAGAGGGCTCATTCTAACGGAAATGAAAAATTCTAGTGCCCTTTTTAAGTGACCAAAGAAATTGGAGGGCACCTAGGCCCCCTCCCACGCTATTTATTTTCCCAAAGTCAACGGATCAAAATTCTGAGATAGCCATTTTATTCAACGTAGCCGAAAAAATCTTATAACTATGTCTTTGGGGACGACTTACTCCCCCACAGTCCCCGTGGGAGGGGCAACAAGTTACAAACTTTGACCAGTGCTTACATATAGTAATGGTTATTGGGAAGTGTACAGGCGTTTTCAGGAGGATTTTTTGGTCGAGAGGAGGGTTTGAGAAGAGGGAGATATGCTGAGGGAACTTTCCATCGAGGAATTTGTCATGGGGGATGAAAATTTCCACGAAGGGAGCGCAGGACTTACTAGCATTACTTAAAAAAAACAATGAAAAAAATAAATATGAAATTTTTTTTTCAGCTGGAAGTAAGGAGCAGCATTAAAACTTAAAACGAACAGAAATTATTACCCATATGAGGGGCTAACCTCCTCCTAATACCCCCCTCTTTATGCAAAAGTATTTTTAATAATTTCAACTATTTATTCTACGGCTTTTGTGATTCAGGGGTCATTCTTAATGAATTGGGACAAAACTTCAGCTTTAATGTAAAGAGCGAGGTACTGACGAGGGGGCGAACCCCCTCATATATGTAATAAAAACATGAGAACACAAAAGTTCTTTACGTAAGCTAATTTATAAGTTACGTATATCTTTTACTAATAAAAAGATTTGTTAAAAATTAAAAGTTCTAGTTGCTTTTTTAATTAACCGAAAATCGGAGGGCAACTAGGCTTCCTCCTTCGCTCTTTTTTTCTCAAAATCATTCGATCAAAATTATGAGAAAGCCATTTAGCAAAAAAAAATGCAAATTTCGTTTTAATTATTCCTCTGCGGTGAGCCAAAATCAAAACATGCATTGATTCAAAAACCTTCAGAAACTAAATAAAAAAAAACAAGTTTTTTTTAACTGAAAGTAAGGAGCGACATTAAAACTTAAAACGAACAGAAATTACTTCGTATATGAAAGGGGCTGCTTCCTCATCAACGCCCCGCTCTTTACGCTAAAGTTTTTTACTGTTTTAAAAAGAAGAGTTGAGAGAAAGAGTCAAACTTTAGCGTAAAGAGCGGGGCGTTGATGAGGAAGCAGCCCCTTTCATATACTAAGTAATTTCTATTCGTTTTAGTTTTAATGTCGCTCCTTACTTTCAGTTACATACTGATATATAAAGCGAATTCGGCTTTATAGAGCTTGTGATAGTCTTTTGAAAATAAATATTATCTTGTCTTATCTTACCTTTCTCAGCTGGAAGTTCCAGTAGGTTTCCGTCTGGAACCTAGTAAGAGAGAACCACAGTTTTAAGCTTTCGCCGTTTACTAGGATTGCCCCTTCTTGAATTAGTAAAAATGGTGTAGCACCAGAATTTAATTCTAGTGATGAGATTTTGTGAAAGCGTTTCCTTAACAATCCGAAAAAGAAGAAGGACAATGTAGTGTATTTTGTTTACGTTCTTCCTACATCTTTGCATATATGGGATGGTAAGTTATGAGACGACTCGTTCAGTTGGAAATTGAAATTTACAGTGCACTTCTTAAGAGTTAAGTGATTCTATTAGAGTAAGATGCAATTAAAAAAACTTCAGTTTTGGGTATTTGTGTACTTCAAAATGAGTCAAAATCCTAGGTAACAAAAGCTCTATGGTAGCCATTTGATTTTTATGGTCTTAGAACTTAACCAGGAGGCCTCTAGTAGGGTTCTCGACCATGATGATTCCAGTGGTGTACTTTTCATTTCAATTTCGTACATTTTTGAGGGTTTAAGTTTTTTTTTACAAATTCTCAAAAATTTATTTTCGCTATAAACTTTTACTATTAAGATGAACCTAAATAATGCTTAAACGACAAATCTTTCTCACCCGGCGGTTTTCTTTTATGCGCGTTTTTAAATATTCAGTTACTATGACCTGTGGTTAGCTCTCTTACTAGCCTTTCCCAGGGACGGGGCCACTTGTTTCAACCCTCAGATATTTGTCAGAGTATGTAAAAAAATAACTTATTTTTGTGTCAATTTTTTTTTAACAAAACACATCGTCTATTTCTTGTGCAAAAATATTCTTCAAATTTTTAAGGAGCCTTTCATTTCTAGATGAGCATAGTAAATAAAGGAATAAACAACATTCAGTTACCACACAAAAATCTTGATTGACATTAAATTTGGAAGAGTTTGAAAAATCGTCTGCCATAATATTAAAGTTAGTTTAGGTTTTTATACATGTCATCTATCTGAATCTTAAAATATTGCTTTAGCTGAGGCCTCTTTGACTTTAAAGTGGGTGTAAGAAGACCGTTCTGGATTGAAAACAAGTCCGGATGCAAATATATGTCCTTCGCCTGTTCAAACGATTTCAATCCTTTGCTCTTTCCTATGTCCTGGATGTCGTCTAGAATTAGCTTTTTGATTTTTGGATTGGCGCATATATCTGATACTGTTCCTTCAATCTCTTGCTCCTGAGCCCACTTTTTTACTGTGCTAATGTCAGGTACTACTACCGCTACGATGCACGACTTCAGACTTTCACCATGGACAAAGACTTGAGCCACATAAATGCTGCTCTGATAAATGTTTTCCACTTTCTCTGGGGCTATGTATTCTCCTTGGGACAGCTTGAAAATATGTTTTTTTCTATCAGTTATTTTCAAGGTTCCGTTCGGCAGCCACGTTCCAACATCTCCAGTATGAAGCCATCCATCATCGTCCAAGACTTCTTTGGTTTTTGTAGGCTCTTTATAGTATCCCATAAAAACGTTTGTTCCTTTGATACAGATTTCACCTTGGCCATCAGTAGTATAATACTCCATTTCAGGGACGTCAACAAGCTTTATGGCACAGCACGGAAGGGGAGGGCCAACATGCTCTGGCTTGGCGTCACCTGGGGTCGTCAGTGTTGCAGGAGCTACACATTCCGTCTGGCCATAACCTTCAACAATGACGCATCCTAGTGCGCATCTTATGAAAGTAAGAACATTTCCAGCTAGAGGAGCTGAACCAACAACTAAAAGACGAATGCGGCCTCCCATTGATTCCTGAACTTTCTTAAACACTAACCTGTCCCATATTGTGCTTCTGCTAATTATCCCTTTTTCCAAATCCCTCTGCTTACTGCTAAGCGCCATGTCAAATAAGTATTTTTTTGATAGAGAACCATTCACAGTGCTAAGTACTTTATCGTGAATTCGGTTTAATAGGCGTGGGACAGCCGGAGTTATGGTTGGCCTCAAAGCCTTGAAGTCTTCCATTAAATTTCTTATATCTCCACTATAGAATCCGATGGATCCTCCCTGCATATAAACCACTACATGACAGGTGCGTTCCAGCATATGAGCCAAAGGTAGAAAAGACAACATAACATCGCTGCTTCTTGGCTTGTGATCACCTAATTGTAAAGAGACCGCAGAGACATCTGCTATAACATTTTTGTGACTCAGCATAACTCCTTTAGGGTTTCCAGTTGTTCCTGACGTGTAACATATGGTACATAAATTATCCGGTCGTGGGGGAACTTCTTTGTTCATTTTTTCCGCTCCCAATTTCTCCACTTGTTCAAATCTATAAATTTCAACGTTAGCATCTGCTGCTATTTTGTATGTCTCGGGATAGACTTCTTTAACGCAAACTATTTTCCTGAGGTAACGCGAGGGTTTCTGTAGCAAAAGTTTCACTTTAGAGTCCTCTTCGCATACAGCGAGCTGCATCTCAGTTTGATCAACAATGCATCGTACAGCATCAGGTCCCAAAGTATCATATAAAGGAACAATTGCCATGGAGTAACAGTAAAGTGCATGCTCTGTCAGAACCCACTCGGGACAATTCTGCGCATACATACCAACCAAAGTGGAAGACCCTGGTCGAAGACCTAGATTGATAAGTCCTGATCCAAAATTTTTTGCTCTTGAAAGGGCTTCATTATATCGCATCCACTGGTAAGGACTGTCCCTTGAATCTCTCCATCCAAGCATGTTACCGTTGTTGGATACTTTCGCACCACGGCGAACTGCATCATAAATAGTGAGTGTATCCTCGTAGAGATGGCTTATGAACTTTACATCTGTACCATCTTCATTGAGTTTTGAATAATGAATCTCATCTGAACCCTTGGGCTCTGATTGCTTATCCAAATCTAAAGGTGGCCGCAATGGCGTTCTACGACATGCAAAATAAAGCGCTGGTGCTGCAGCCATACTAGCTAACGCGATTGCTCCCACAGGGCTACCAGTATATTCCAATAATAGATAAATAAGGGCTATAAAGATGATTCCAATTATCATGGATTTTAGATATCTGCCCACTTTGTGCATTGTTTCAGTATTACCACTAGCCAAAAACATACCGTCGATACTTTGGAAATCAATTGATATTACTGATTATGAAAATAAGAGCGTATGTGTTCTTGATCAGTCAGCAGAATTCAGAAAAAATTCCATGAGGAAAAACTGATGCTTATTGATTGACTGGGAAATCATTGACGAGCGGAATTAATTTGCAATTTCGAAAAACATTCTATCAACCGGGGAAAATAAATTATGTAGGATTTTCTAGTGTAATTTTAACCTCAGTTGGATTCGAGAAATACGATGTCATTCAAAACTGTCCCCGTATCAGGAATAAAATCACTAAGGTTTTGACAAAAACTCACTAGATGATGGGAAAAATCAATGAAATTTATTTTTTTCTACTTTCTTCTGAAAAGAGGTGAGAAGGGTATCGATTTTTTTATCTGAAGTAACCAATAAAACAGGGCGCATGACGTATTGACTGAAAAAGTCGTATGAATGAAAACAACAAGGTATTTAAACAAAAAAACAAAAAATCACAATACGTAGTGAGAACGGCAATGTATACTACCTTGCCTGCATGCTGTCCTCTCAAGACGAGAATGCCAATGCTAATTTTAGTGTAAACCAAGCGTTAATGTCCTTTATGGTGGATTTCCCGCATTATTTCCGATTTGTGGAAAACCACAAATAAAACTAAAAAATCAATAACAATAGTGAGAAATAACTATGGGTGGCAACCCTGTGCTCAACCTAATTTTCACACTTATTACAAGTTTGCGGAAAATCGGTGTTTTGCGGAGAAGCGCATGCGGTTCTCACCGTATATTCGCGCGTATATGCAAGAAGTGGGGTCGAAATCACATTTTCTGTTCAACTTATTATTTGACATAAGGTCAGTCGAAGGAGTAACTAAAACTACCCTTAGGTTTTTTACTCGAAAAAAAAAATGTATCTCACCCAAGCTTTTCAAGTACCCGCGTTTTAGAGCCATACTTGTCCAATGTTAGGAAACTCGATGCATGAGGTTAAGATAAATGAGAATTCACTATTTTCACAGACCTTCTCCCCTCAGCTTTTGAAAATGCGACTTCTGTAAAAAAAAAAATCGGGGAAGGAGGTAAAGAATAAGGAATATGGTGCTAACTGAATGGCTAATTGTAGCTGTTGAATCCAATAGTTTATGCAATTATCTATGATAAAGGGAGGCCTGGTAACAAAATATTTCAATTAGATGAGGATGCGGGGAATACAGTGGGGGAGGTTTTAACAATAGACCCTCCGCCAAAACGCAATATGTTTCAAATTAGGGTTAAGAATTGCCAGTTTAAGCGTGTCTGCAATTTGAGCTGCTAGGCACTTTACTTTTTAGCAGTATCTCTTTTGAGCACTTTTCTTTGAAATGGAGGCCTTCTATGTCTTTTTTAATGCAATGGAATGCGAAAATATGCAATTAAAAAAGGTAATAGGTATAGTTAGATTAGCATAAATACAAATAGAAAGTAAAATATATAAATCAACATGAACAAGAATAATTGTCGACACGTCATTTCTTGCGGTGTTCGTTGTGTCTACGCTGTTTCTGAAGCTAAGATAGCTTCATTGTTAATTGTTACCAAATAGGCATACTTGGTACAATTTTTTCTATGACGTCATTTATATTTTTGAGTATTTTAGCTGAAAAAAAAGCGGACAGTTTCTACTCTAGGAATACCAAGAACAGTGAAATCACATTATATGATTGCTTGAATTAGCTAAATGGAAACTTAGACCACATATCAAACAGTTCGTGGTAACGAACTGTAGTAAGGAGCGACCTGGCTCAATAGTAACCAAAACTCTAAAAAATGGAATTTTGATACCAATAGTTACATCAAAAGAATCGCATTTTAATGCTAATTCTAAATATATAAGTTTCATCAAGATCAGTTCTACCCATCAAAATTTAAGAGCCTAAGAAAATTTGCCTCGTTTTAGAAAATAGGGGGAAATACCCGCTAAAAGTCATACAATCTCAACGAAAATCACACCATCAGATGCAGCGTATCAGAGAACCTTTTTGTAGAAGTTTCAAGCTCCTATCTACAAAAATGTAGAATTTCGCATTTTTTGCTAGAAGACAAATCACGGATGCGTGTTTATTTGTTTTTTTCCCCATGGGTGATCGTATCGACTGAGTGGTGCGTGTATCACGGATGCGTGTTTATTTATTTTGTTTGTTTGTTTGTTTTTGTTTTTTTCCCAGGGGTGATCGTATCGACTGAGTAGTCCTAGAAAGTCGCGAGAGGGCTCATTATAACGGAATTTAAAAGTTATAGTGCCCTTTTTAAGTGACCAAAAAAATTGGATGGTACCTAGGCCCCTTCTCACGCTCTTTTTTCCCCAAAAGTCAGCGGATCAAAATTCTGAGATAGCCATTTTATTCACCATAGTCGAAAAACCTAATAACTATGTCTTTGGGGACGACTTACTCCCCCGCAGTCCCCGTGGGAGGGGCTGCAAGTTGCAAACTTTGACCTGTGTTTACATAGAGTAATGGTTACTAGGAAGTGTACAGACGATTTCAGGGGGATTTTTTTTTGGTTTAGGGGGGGGGGGGAGAGTTGGGTGGGGGGTTACGAGGGAGGATATTTCCATGGAGAAACTTCTCATGGGGGAAGAGAATTTCAATGAAGGGGCGTAGGATTTTCTAGCATTATTTGATAAAACAATAAAAAATAAATATGAAATTTTTTTGTACTAAAAGTAAGGAGCAGCATTAAAACTTAAAACGAACAAAAATTATTACGCATATGAGGGGTTTACCTCCTCGTTATACCTCACTCTTTACGCTAAAGTGTTTTTAGTAATTTCAACTATTTATTCTACGGCCTTTGTGATTCAGAGGTCATTCTTAAGGAATTGGGACAAAATCTAAGCTTTAGTGTAAATAGCGAGGTATCGACGAGGGTTGAACCCCCTCATATATACACAATAAAAACATATGAATATAGAAGTTCGTCACGTAGGTTAATTCGTAAGTTACGTATATTTTTTACCAATGAAAACGTTTGTAAAAAATTAAAAGTTCTAGTTGCTTTTTTAAGTAATCAAAAACTTGGAGGGCAACTAGGCCTCCTCCCTCGCTCCTTTTTTCTCAAAATCTTCCAATTAATTGCGATTAATTAATATGCAAATTTCGTTTAAATTATATAGATAGCCATTTTATTCACCATAGTCGAAAAACCTAATAACTGTGTCTTTGGGGACGACTTACTCCCCCGCAGTCCCCGTGGGAGGGGCTGCAAGTTGCAAACTTTGACCTGTGTTTACATAGAGTAATGGTTACTAGGAAGTGTACAGACTTTTTCAGGGGGATTTTTTTGGTTTAGAGGGGGGGTTACGAGGGAGTATATTTCCATGGAGAAACTGCTCATGGGGGAAGAGAATTTCAATGAAGGGGCGCAGGATTTTCTAGTATTATTTGAAAAAACAATAAAAAATAAATATGAAAAGTTTTTTGTACTGAAAGTAAGGAGCAGCATTAAAACTTAAAACGAACAAAAATTATTACGCATATGATGGGTTTACCTCCTCGTTATACCTCACTCTTTACGCTAAAGTATTTTTAGTAATTTCAACTATTTATTCTACGGCCTTTGTGATTCAGAGGTCATTCTTAAGGAATTGGGGCAAAATCTAAGCTTTAGTGTAAATAGCGAGGTATCGACGAGGGTTGAACCCGCTCATATACACAATAAAAACATATGAATATAGAAGTTCGTCACGTAGGTTAATTCGTAAGTTACGTATATTTTTTACCAATGAAAACGTTTGTAAAAAATTAAAAGTTCTAGTTGCTTTTTTAAGTAATCAAAAACTTGGAGGGCAACTAGGCCTCCTCCCTCGCTCCTTTTTTCGCAAAATCTTTCAATTAATTGCGATTAATTAATATGCAAATTTCGTTTAAATTATATAGATAGCCATTTTATTCACCATAGTCAAAAAACCTAATAACTATGTCTTTGGGGACGACTTACTCCCCCGCAGTCCCCGTGGGAGGGGCTGCAAGTTGCAAACTTTGACCTGTGTTTACATAGAGTAATGGTTACTAGGAAGTGTACAGACGTTTTCAGGGGGATTTTTTTGGTTTAGGGGGGGGGGGTTACGAGGGAGTATATTTCCATGGAGAAACTTCTCATGGGGGAAGAGAATTTCAATGAAGGGGCGCAGGATTTTCTAGCATTATTTGAAAAAACAATAAAAAAATAAATATGAAAAGTTTTTTGTACTGAAAGTAAGGAGCAGCATTAAAACTTAAAACGAACAAAAATTATTACGCATATGATGGGTTTACCTCCTCGTTATACCTCACTCTTTACGCTAAAGTATTTTTAGCAATTTAAACTATTTATTCAACGGTCTTTGTGATTCAGAGGTCATTCTCAAGGAATTGGCGCAAAATCTAAGCTTTAGTGTAAATAGCGAGGTATCGACGAGGGTTGAACCCCCTCATATACACAATAAAAACATATGAATATAGAAGTTCGTCACGTAGGTTAATTCGTAAGTTACGTATATTTTTTACCAATGAAAAAGTTTGTAAAAAATTAAAAGTTCTAGTTGCTTTTTTAAGTAATCAAAAACTTGGAGGGCAACTAGGCCTCCTGCCTCGCTCCTTTTTTCTCAAAATCTTCCAATTAATTGCGATTAATTAATATGCAAATTTCGTTTAAATTATTTATGTGGGGAGAGCCAAGAAAACTTAAAACTTCAAACGAACAGAAATTACTCCGTGTATGGAAGGGGCTTTTCCTCCTCAACGCCCCGCTCTTTACGCTAAAGTTTCTTACTGTTTTAAAAATAGAGTAAAGAGAAAGAGTCAAACTTGAGCGTAAAGAGCGAGGCGTTGAGGAGGAAAAGCCCCTTTCATACACGGAGTAATTTCTGTTCGTTAAGTTTCAATGTTGCTCCTTACTTTCATTTAAAAATACTTGTTTTTTTTATTTAATATCTTAAGAAATTAAAATAAATCATGGAATTCAATTTAATGCTAGAGAGCTCATGTGCAGCTATGTAGTTTTTGTTAGTATCGGACAACAAATTAAAAAAAAAGCCACCAGCCAGTGCTTCCACTTTTTTTTTCTGAAAATCAGTAACGACTCCAAAAAAGTCGGGAGATTATCGGGAGGTTTTTTTTAAGTCGGGGAAAAAATCAGGAGGTTTTAAACAGCTGTTTTGTGTCACATACCAGTTGTATTGGTGGTAAAAATGTCAGTAATAGAGAGACAGAACAAAGTAGAATCGAAAAAATGTTTTAGAGTCTTAAGTCCGGTCTTCACCTCCCGGAACTTCCGGAATCTGGGCTTCCAGATTATTCTTTGACGTCTGCTTCTTCTTGCATCTCGAATATGAAAAGGGGGCTTTTGAACTTCCAGATTTCCGGAATTTTGAATTATCGCAGAAGAAATTCAAAAAAAAATCTCGGAAAATCTTGGAACCCAGATTCCGGAAGGTGAAGACTTATTATTACTCCAAAATCAGCTATCAACAAGGAACAATGTTTCTTTCATACAAAACTTATGCAAACTAAATGGTTTTATTGAAAGTCATCTAAAACTACTTGTTCACATAATTAGAACTAGAATTACGAATTCTAACCGTTTTTCAAGATTTCCGGTCTCCCCAAAACAGAACAAAATAACACACTTTGAAGAGCAAAATAATACACTTTGAACACTGTGACATAAAATTTAGACATATCGGCACTTTGAAAACAGATTTGTCCCTTTGAAAACAGATTTCGTATGGCTGGCCTTGGCCTACATCTTAAAATCCATCCTCCTATCCTCCTATATTGTGAAGCAGAGCAAAATAACACTAGACAGTAGCGCCAAGACCTGGAAAAAGTGAGACACACTCGAACAGCAGCCACACTAGCACCACTAGCTATAGTGAACGTCCCTACTGAAACTCAATTGGTCTTGCATCAGCGCTGGCTCCAATAACTTCATATTTTGAACAAAGCAAAAAAAAAAAAGATACGACCTCCCCAGTTTCCTCGACGTGTGCAGACCGCATATTACCTTTACTAGAAATTTCTAAACCCGCATGTTTGTCTCGCTTTAAATGTCACAAGCGTAGTGGGCGGCGCTATGAGTATGGCCCGTTTGCAAAGCAA
Organism: Artemia franciscana; assembly: GCF_032884065.1. NCBI lineage: Eukaryota > Metazoa > Arthropoda > Branchiopoda > Anostraca > Artemiidae > Artemia > Artemia franciscana. Next base: position 1,283,486 of record NC_088876.1, read on the forward strand.
GGAAAGCATAGTTCTTGACCCTACTCCCTAGTGTTATTTTGCTCTGTTGTGACTTGTGAAGCCGATGTCGCCGACACTCGAAATCGTTATTTTGATATAGGCTAGGCTAGTAGTCTGGCGAATACCGGATATCTATAAGACCCGTAAGAATAGTGTATTCGAGTTTGTACTATAGAATCCTTGAACTGGCAACAGGTTAAGAATTGGTTTCAAGTTAAAACATGTTATTTTGGTAAAGAAACAGATCATAGAAGCAGAAAAGCCGCCTACCCCCTAGGACAGAACAGTAGCCTACTTCTTGGGTTGCCCACGTGTAGGGATGTATGCTTGTCCAGTTCCAGTAAACTTGGTACTTACCCTAAAAAAAATCCTGTCACGTCCTTATTTTACACAAATTATCCAGTGGAAATGAACTATCTGAGTTGACTGATCAGATCAGATGAAGTTATGAACTGAGAATCAAATCAAATCAACCCTTTTTCGAACACAACAATGGTCTCTCACGGGACAAGCTGCCGACTAGGTCATTAATTAGGGTCCGCAGTTGACTTCCGCGAATCAAACGCGGCCGGCGGCTTTGAAATCCCCCTTTTACGGGCAACAAAGACATATTTTGGATTCTGCCAGACAATCAAGAAAGATCAGAAACTTCAAGTTGGACAGAGCTCAATTCAACAGAAATCGGGAGATTATCGGGAGGAAATTTCAGTCGGGAGATTTTCCAAAAAGTCGGGAGATCTCCCGATAAATCGGGAGGAGTGGAAGCACTGCCACCAGCATAAGCAAGTGTAGCTTTTCTTTTAAAATGTAATCATGGTTGTTTCTGTGGCTAAAAATTAGAAAAGAGCAAACCACAGCCTATAGTAACCGGAAGTTACCAATTACCGGAGGTTAACGGAAATTTGTTTCCGTCAATTTGGCCAATTTGTTTTGAAAAAGACAGTCAAACGAGGAAGAGTCGCCACTTGAAGCTGGTTCGGGAATGGTAGCTGTTATTTCAGCTAATGTTATTGGTAAAAGTTTATTGCGAAAGCAAATTTTTTGGGAATTTCCGAAAAAGGGCATGAAACCCTCCCCTCCCTATAATGGTGACGGATCAAAATGAAACCTGCACCATTTGAATCATTGTGGTAAAGCTCACAACTCTTAGGAGAATTACTGTCCTCCGTCTTGAAGAATGACGAATGAAACAGGGACATGTGCCCTTTTTTTCTACGTTTTTCTTTCAAGGGTGATTGTACCGAAAGCAAATTTTCGGGAATTTCGAAAAAGGGCGCGAAACCCTCCTCTATAATAGTGACGGATCAAAATGAAACTTGCACCATTTTGAATTATTGTGGTAAAGCACACACCTCTTAGGAGGAGAATTACTGTCCTCCGTCTTGAAGAATGACGAATGAAACAGGGACATGTGCCCTTTTTTTCTACGTTTTTCTTTCAAGGGTGATTGTACCGAAAGCAAATTTTCGGGAATTTCGAAAAAGGGCGCGAAACCCTCCTCTATAATAGTGACGGATCAAAATGAAACTTGCACCATTTGAATTATTGTGGTAAAGCACACACCTCTTAGGAGGAGAATTACTGTCCTCCGTCTTGAAGAATGACGAATGAAACAGGGACATGTGCCCTTTTTTTCTACGTTTTTCTTTCAAGGTTGATTGTACTGAAAGCAAATTTTCGGGAATTTCGAAAAAGGGCGCGAAACCCTCCTCTATAATAGTGACGGATCAAAATGAAACTTGCACCATTTGAATTATTGTGGTAAAGCACACACCTCTTAGGAGGAGAATTACTGTCCTCCGTCTTGAAGAATGACGAATGAAACAGGGACATGTCCCCTTTTTTCTACGTTTTTCTTTCAAGGTTGATTATACCGAACAGTTGATTTTAGCATCTTGAGAGAAGGCTCATTTGAAAAGGATATGACCATATTTAGTGCCCTCTTTAAGTAACGAAAGACGTGCCTTAGTGAGGTGATGCTCTCTGCCCTTTTCTGCCACTAATTATTAAGTTTTGTCCAAAGAGAGTAAAAAATGACAGACAATAGGGATTCTAAGATATCCAATCAATGCCATAGTCTAAAACCGCAAACAGGAGGTTTTGAACCCCCTCCCCCTACAATGTGACAAACCGATAGTTTTCAGTTAACCTCAACTGTATATTCATATACAAGATGATATAACATACCTCTCTTTCGAAAATTTGCTTCTCTTGGGTATAATGTCATGTTTGAATGGCTCCGTTACCTCATTACGGGAAATATCGTTACATTCCTTAAATGTCGTCATAAACTGGTTTTCCTAATATTCTTTGCATGATAAAATTTTATCATAAGTTGACTGGTGCAAAATAATGGTATCCCAAAATATTTTTTTATGAAACAGACTGAAACAAAAACGCTTGTCTGAAAACTGAGCTTATTTGAGTTTTGTAGATATGCAGGCCGTGAGGGCTTTACTGCTCTTAACCCTGCTATGTTGTGCTCGTTTAATGTTTTCAGTAAAATACTAGTTTTGCAGAATTCTAACCGACCGATTTGTGTGACATTGCTATTAAAACTTATTCATTTTTTATTCTTTACCGACTGAGACTGATCTTCTTTTTTGGATTTCATTTCATATATTTCCATCAGCTCATATGTCCTAATAAACGAAAAAATAAGAATACTTGAGCCTGTAAATTAGAGGCGTGGAGCTTCGCTATCTTACTGACTCAAATTTTTATCCGACCGGCTGAAAAAAATGGGGTAGTGGCGTTTTCCTCCCCCGTACATGACGCTCCTGGTGACAACTATAGTACATTTTACTAGGTCACTCCTCGCGACCGAGAAGACTTCTACTAAGCCATTTTTTTCTAATTGTATGTATATAACAAGGAGTCACACCTTAAGTATCTAGCGAATTTTAAATTGACAGAGCTCCTTTGTTCTAATAAACAAGCGATAGTTTGGGGAAAGCAAGTTTTCAAAAACTCATCAAGCCATGCTTACGTGAAACGTATTGTGCATCGTCCTCTAGGCACAATACCGTATCTCTCTAGGCACAATACGTATTGTGCATCGTCCTCTAGGCACAATACCGTATCTCTCTAGGCACAATACGTATTGTGCATCGTCCTCTAGGCACAATACCGTATCTCTCTAGGCACAATACGTATTGTGCATTGTCCTCTAGGTACAATATCGTATCTCTCTAGGCACAATACGTATTGTGCATCGTCCTCTAGGAACAATACCGTATCTTTCTAGGCACAATACGTATTGTGCATCGTCCTCTAGGCACAATACCGTATCTCTCTAGGCACAATACGTATTGTGCATCGTCCTCTAGGCGTGCATCCGAACGTGCAGCATTGTTTCCTCTGCAACTGGGAAACTCAACATATATGTTTTTAATCCTTTTAATTTAATTGGCTACCTCAAAATTTTTAACCGATAGCAACTTTGTCCTCCATGGAGCAAAATGGAACCACAAGTCATGTTAAAAAGCCTTTAGAACTTTCTCTCCCAGTCTTCTAGGACCAATGGTTCGTTGCAATAACTCTTGGGGAAATAAAAGTAAATAAATAAAACACGTTTAAACGATTTTTCCTCTGGGGAAAAAAGGTGAAATTCCGCATTTCTAAAGTTAAGAGCTTAAAACCTCCTCAGTGGGATTCTCTCCTATGCTTAATTTAATGGTGTAATTTTTGTTAAGATCACGTGCCTTTTGGGGGCGTTTTCCCCATTTTTCTAAATTATGCCAAATTTCATCATGCTCCTAATGAATTTCATATACAATGGAACAAGCATAAAAAACAAATTTGGCCGGACCCAGGTTGAAGGGTAAAGGAGAATTACTTTCCATGTTAAAAAGTGTGCTTTGATTGTATTAAATAATTCTTTCAGGTCAAAGTAAAGAGCAACATTAAAACTAATAACTAGAAAGTATTTCGCATATTTTCTTAAAGAATTTCGAAAAAAAGTCATACTTTAGCATAGAGCGGGTGTAGTTGAGAACGATGCACCACTCCTCCTTATATACTGAATAATTAGTATACATTTTAAGTTTTAATGCTGCTCCTTACATCAGTCAATAAAAAATTGTTCTCTTATTTAATTTATAACTAATAAAAATAATTTATTTGAACCCTCTATATATACAAAAATGCACTTAGAGGAGTATGGAAAAGAATTATACATAACAAAAACACTTATCATTACAAACACTAAAAAATACACCAATAATAACTCACAAACTATTAATACACCCAAACGGCAAATCTACGACTGACTCAGATCGCTGTCTGAATCTGCTTTTTAAAACATCCATCTTATCACATATCTCAATAACTCCGTAACGTTTGGAGATATAATTGTTACGGGACCAGATAGGAACACCAAGAAAATACTTACAAAATTTGAAAAAAAAAACAGCGAATTTGTTGACGCTCTGACGAGGTAAAAAACTTCCATAATGCCACCAGAAAAAATTCATTGGGAGCAAAAAGCGAGTTATAAAGCCAACCAAGCGTTTTTTTTTTTTGTCAAATTGACCTTTAATTCTACAGAAACGTCCATAGGGATTTCTCAACTTCTTTCACAACACATCTGTTGTTAGTGACCTTGTTGCTCGAATCGAGGTCCGGAATGCAAGCCCAAGGTACTTGAGAGACGCACTGGCAAAAATTCTATAAGAGCCAACCTGAATGTTTGAATCGGGATGGTGATGACAACCAAAATGAGAAATTCAGTTTTAGCAGAAGCGACTGACAGCCCGATGTCAGACAACCTGGCATAAAGGCTGTCCACAGCAGCCTCCAGTGATTCCAAATTATCAGACAGCAGAAGAATGTCATCTGCACACGAAAAGTGACTTGCATCAATAGATGGCTCGATAAGAAAATGCGGTATTCTACGGGTTGCAAAGCGGATGGCATTGTTAAATATTGCTGGACTTATCACTGAGCCCTGGATTGCTCCGCGACGCAAAGAAATTTGGCTGTAATAAATATTTTCGACGCGGACACGTATAGAAGAGTTTTGATACCAATGCCAAAGGGAGACACAAAGTAATGGGTTTAACTCACTCCTCAAAAGAATCGTTATGTTCGTTTTCGAATCACGCCCAGGTCTAAACAGGATAAGATGTGGGCTTTAGGCCCCATAAAAACGAAATTTCTTGCTGTTAAGTTTTATATATGGAGTAGCACTTCATTTCTCGTTGAATGAACATCTCCGCTGTGCAGTGTTTGTTAGCTAGCTGCTGACGTCAGAACATTAACTGTGATTTTTGAATACGAATAAATTTGATTTGGATAATTTGAATAGCAGTAGTTTGAGATGTCGGAATACGGTGGGAAAAACTGAAAGGCTCCCATGTTCCACCAGGCACCCATCCATAAGGTGTCTGCCTACGTATAGCATGGCCCTGTTTGCTAAAGATAAGTAAACTTTTGACTTATTGGATCCTTATTTTCATCATGTTACAGTTTCAAAAGGGGAATTTGGCGCTAGCACGGTTCAAGGGATATTCTCTTTGGCCAATTCGGATTGTTAGCATTATTACCCAGAGAGACTCTATGCATTAAATTCATTTTATTTTGCTATGGATCCAATGACTTTCAAAACGTGTTAAAAGCGAATCTTCTGTCGTATAATGACAATTATTCAGAAACTTCGAAAATAAAAAACGGCTAAGGAAGATAATCATGCTTTCCGTGATTGCGTATTTTCTGATATTTACTGTCAGTTTTTGAGAAAGAAAGATGATATCTTTTTTTGCATCTTTTTTTATTCATTTTATTTTTGTTTGTATTGTGACACAGGTTTGACACGCCATCTCTTTAAGTTTTATGAATTTTACTAACTCAGGCTCTGGGGATGTTTACTTTCTTGATGGGTGTTAACTTCAATCGCAAAGTAACCCATTAGATGTTTTAAGTATTGATAATAATTCAATTCTTTTTTTTTTGGATTTGTTTCGTTTTTGTTTCTCCCCTGTTTTTTCCTGTCCATAGAGCCTTACGGGGGAGTCTATGTTGAAGTATTTTTGTTGTAAATTTATTGGTTGAATAAATTGATTGATTAATTGATTGATTGATTGATTAATTGTAAATTGCTTGTTTGAGTCCCGTTTTTTCAGTTTTTCTGTTTAAGAATCAAAATGCTGAATTGTAATTAAATTTTAGACAAAAATTTGAAATTCAGGTAGAAGAAGAGGGATATTATTGTTCAAATGGACGGAAATTCTGCTTCACTTTTGATCTTGTACTTGGCGGAAGCCATCGCAACCTCTGCGACCTTTTTTCTCTGATGTCTAAATATATGGTATGCATATATTTCCATAAAATTTAACATTATACATAAATAAGAAAAAATACCTTTTAAAATTGCTAAAAGTGAAACTACTGGTATCACTTGCCCCCCTCCCGCCTAAGAAATTTCCTGGTAAGGCTTATGATGCCCCCTTGTGTTTTACACCTCCGTGCCGGTAGGCATGCGAATATAATGTTTTAGGCTGCATAGAAAGAGGGTTGAAATGGGAGAGGCACTATTACCTCCCCCACCCTCAGAATCAAATAATAAAGGTGTAGAAAAAAAATATTCTTGGTGAAGAGGGACTAGCCCGGGAATCGAGAGGAATAAGATACAGATTTTTCATCTGCTCCCAAAAATCATTCTATATTTATCTGAAGGATCAGTGAGAATTGAAATAATTTATTAATAATTGAGAATTAAACTAAAATGAACGCTTTGAGTCATCTGCTCTCCCCTCCCGCCTACAAAATGAATCGCCACCCCTCCTTTGTAATCGCTATTGCACAATTTGAGCTCTTTTTCGATCTTCTATGACTGTAGGTCTGATATGTTCACCCCTGGGAATAAAAAAACCCGCATCTTGGACTTTGCCTCTGGAAAAAACTATATACTACTACGACTACTACTATTACTAATAACTCGCCAAAGCACCGAGCCGCTTGAGGCTAATAAAGTTACGCACGCACCTTCTCCATCCCAATTCATTCAAAGCCTCCCTCTTTACACCCTCTCAGGAAGTTCCCAATTTCTTTAAATCCTTCTTTATGACATCCTCCCACCTTAGATGTGGACGACCTACTTTCCGTGTAGCCCCAGACGGTTGGCCAAAAAGGAAAATCTTTGGCAATCTGTCATCCTTCATCCGCAGAACGTGGCCTAGCCTTCTCAACCTTTCTTTCATTATAGCCCTAGAAAGAGAGACTGAACCATAGGGAATGAGTCAGCCGGGTACCTAGGACAATCCTTAGGCAGTTTCTCTGGGAAACATCTAGTAAATCTTCATCCGCTCTTTGGAGCGCCCATGCTTCAAAGCCCTATTTGACCACTGTTATCACTGTAGCTTCCAATATTCTAATCTAGGCTTGTAGACTTATCTTCTTATTCTTTCAAACTTTTTTTTAACTGTGAAAAAACATCCTGAACCTTGGCTATTCTACTATTGACATGTTGACTGCTCCAACCGTCTTTACTTATAATACTTACCAAGGTAAGTGAAGCTGCCCACCTGATCAATCTTTTCGTTATCCGACGTCACCTTTTCGTCTCCACTTATTCTTAGTCTTTGTGTCTTTCTCTTCTTTACATTAATTCTTAAAGCCATTCTAGCTAGCACTTTGAATTCGCGAAACATCTAAAAGTTCAATCATTTTGCTCACACTTTCATCTAGTATGCTCAAATCATTAGCATAATAAGTGTCCAGGAGAGTTTTTTCTCTCCATTGATTCCGTGGTCCCTCACCGCCTTTTCTGTGCTCCTTGTGGCAAAGTCCATCAAAATGATCCATGTAAAGGGTGATAGAACACACCCTGCTTAACTCCTGATTTAATACAAAACCAGCTGTTATCTTCATTTCCGACCTTAACCGCAGCAGTATTGTTGTCGTACATAGCACTAATCACTTTAATTTAGTTGTCTGATATACCATATCAGGATAAAACCTTTGCTAAAGCTCTTCTATCAATAGAATCGAGCGCTTGCTCATAATCTATAAAACTGAGGACCAAAGGTGTTTGACAATTAAGGCACTTTTCAATTATTAACCTAATGAAAATATAGTCGACACATCCTTTACCTTTTCTAAAACCGCACTATTCGTCTCTTAAAACTTTGTCTACAGCATCTCCCAGTCTAAAAAGTATCATATTACTAAGTAATTTGCTACCTACTGAGATCAGACTAATGCCTTGATAATTACGACACTCAATCTTGTCACCTTTCCTATATAGTGGTTTAATTAAGGTTTTCCTAAAATCATTAGGTACTTCCCCTATATAAAAAATCACATTCATAATCTTCAGTAACTATTTTTTCAGGCTGTTAGCTTTTGATGGATGACATTAAACCTTATGGATTTTATGTATATATATACATATATATATATATATATATATATATATATATATATATATATATATATATATATATATATATATATATATATATATATATATATATATATATATATATATATATATATATATATATATATATATATATATATATATATATACTAGCTGTTGGGGTGGCGCTTCGCGCCACCCCAACACCTAGTTGGTGGGGGCGCTTCGCGCCCCCCCCCAAGCCCCCCCGCGCGCGTAAGTCGTTACGCGCCATAATAGTTACGCGCCATTGTAGTTGTGTCCCTATGTCCCACCTGTGAATATAGATATATATATATATATATGGTTTTAACTACGTAAAACTTGCGAATATACAACATTCTTTGCTGTCCCATTGTCTTTGCATATAAATAGATTGTCAGGTTTACCGACTCTTGAACATGCAACATATAATGGTCCATGGGAAAACAATCTGTATTCAGATCTATACCTCATGATTCTAATGATTGCCCTTGAGCTTTGTTGATGGTGATTGCTAATCGACCATTCCCTGTCCCGGTGTCCCGGTCGTCATTTACATCCCCCTGTTTCCCCCGGTGTCCCCGTTGTAGTTGTGTCCCTGTGTCCCGGTCGTCATTTATATTCCCTGTGTCCCGGGTCCCGGTCATCATTTGTATCCCGGTGTCCCGGTCTGTATATACATTCGTTTTTTAGTTTTGTTTTTCTCCTTTATTTTTTTCCTTTTTTTTTCTTTTTTAGCTTATTTAGATTTTTAGATTTTTTAGTTTTTTTTATTAGTTTTTAGTTTTTATTTCTTTTTAGTTTTTTTGTCCCGGTCGTCATTTATATCCCCCTGTTTCCCCCGGTGTCCCCGTTGTAGTTGTGTCCCTGTGTCCCGGTCGTTATTTATATTCCCTGTGTCCCGGTCGTCATTTGTATCCCGGTGTACCGGTCTGTATATACATTCGTTTTTTAGTTTTGTTTTTCTCCTTTATTTTTTTCCTTTTTTTTTCTTTTTTAGTTTATTTAGATTTTTAGATTTTTTAGTTTTTTTATTAGTTTTTAGTTTTTTTTCTTTTTAGTTTTTTTGTAGTTTTTACCTTCTTTTTAGTTTTGTTAATTTTTTTTTTACTTGTGTCCTGGTCGTCATTTATGCTCCCTGTGTCCCGGTGCTTTGTTGATTGCTAATCGAACATTCCTTTTGTCCTGGTCGCTTTCTCTTTGAGTGTCGTCATTTATTTTTTTCTTTTTTAGTTCTTTTAGTTTTTACCTTTTTTAGTTTTTTTTTTAGTTTTTAGTTTTTTTAGTTTTTTACCTTTTTTTAGTTTTTTTAGTTTTTTTAGTTTTTTAGCTTTTTTATTTTTTTTATTAGTTTTTAGTTTTTTTGTAGTTTTTGCCTTTTTTTTAGTTTTTTTAGTTTTTTAGCTTTTTTATTAGTTTTTAGTTTTTTTTGTAGTTTTTGCCTTTTTTTAGTTTTTTTAGTTTTTTAGCTTTTTTATTTTTTTTATTAGTTTTTAGTTTTTTTGTAGTTTTTGCCTTTTTTTAGTTTTTTCAGTTTTGACGTCACCTGATCCAGTTTTTTCAGGTGACGTCACCTGATCCACGATCCACAGATCCACAGACAACTTATTTTTATATATATAGATAGTTTTTTTTTTTTTACTTATGTCCTGGTCGTCATTTATACTCCCTGTGTCCCGGTGCTTTGTTGATTGCTAATCGAACATTCCTTTTGTCCTGGTCGCTTTCTCTTTGAGTGTCGTCATTTATTAGTTTTTTCCTTTTTTTTTAGTTTTTTATTGGTTTTTACCTTTATTTTAGCTTATTTTTCAGTTTTTTCCTTTTTTTTATTTTTTTTTATTTTTTATTTTTTTTTAGTTTTTTACCTTTTTTTAGTTTTTTTAGTTTTTTTAGTTTTTTAGCTTTTTTACTTTTTTTATTAGTTTTTAGTTTTTTTTTGTAGTTTTTGCCTTTTTTTAGTTTTTTCAGTTTTTTTTTTAGTTTTTTATTGACCTTTTTATTTACCTTTATTTTAGCTTATTTTTCAGTTTTTTCCTTTTTTTTAGTTTTTTTTTATTTTTTATTTTTTTTAGTTTTTTACCTTTTTTTAGTTTTTTTAGTTTTTTTAGTTTTTTAGCTTTTTTACTTTTTTTATTAGTTTTTAGTTTTTTTTTGTAGTTTTTGCCTTTTTTTAGTTTTTTCAGTTTTTTTTTTAGTTTTTTATTGGTTTTTACCTTTATAGTTTTTTTAGTTTTTTAGCTTTTTTATTTTTTTTATTAGTTTTTAGTTTTTTTTGTAGTTTTTGCCTTTTTTTAGTTTTTTCAGTTTAGACGTCACCTAATCCAGTTTTTTCAGGTGACGTCACCTGACACATCCATCCATCCATCCACAGACAGACAACTTATTTTTATATAGATAGATATATATATATATACTAGCTGTTGGGGTGGCGCTTCGCGCCACCCCAACACCTAGTTGGTGGGGCGCTTCGCGCCCTCCAAGCCCCCCCGCGTGCGTAAGTCGTTACGCGCCATATTAGTTACGCGCCATTGTAGTTGTGTCCCTGTGTCCCATCTGTGAATATAGATAGATTTATATATGTGTTTCAAACTACGTAAAAATTGCGAATATACAACATTCTTGGCTTTCCCACTACTGGGAGCTTTCCGTTTCCAATTGCCAGCAATTGATCTGAAAATGTTTGACCAGAGTCATCGTTTTGCAATCGGACACGCATATTTGTAGTTAATTTTAATATTTTTACGTGTACCCATAAATTAGAATTTTTCAGGCAAGCATTCATTTCGTCTGCAGGAGTTAAACTACGTAAAAATTGCGAATATACAACATTCTTGGCTTTCCCATTGTCTGTGCATATACAAAGCCGTATGTACTAATAATGACGTCATATGCAAACGCTCTTTTTACAAACAAACAAACATGCATACACACAACTCGTTTTTATATAGATAGATAGATACAATACAAATTAACTGCGTAAAACTTGCGAATATACAACATTCTTCGCTGTCCAATTGTCGCTGCATATAAATAGATTGTCAGGTTTACCGACCCTCGAACATGCAACGTACAATTGTCCATGGGAAAAACAATCAGTATTAAGATCTATACCACATTTTTCTAATGATTGACCTTGAGCTTTGTTAATGGTGATTGCAAATGCTAATCGAATTGGGAATTGCAATCTTTTAAATTGAAAAGGCAGATCCGTTGGAATCATGGGAATGCGAGGAATAAGAACAGCCTCACCCTCAAAAGGCCCTGTCAAGATTGTGGCCTCTATTAGGTTTTCCATTGTTTTTTTTACGACAAGTCGCGTGCCATTGCACCGCAAGGTCCATGTATCATATTTTTTACAATAATATCATGTAACCCCTTATCGACATTTTTATCAGGTATTTCAGCGGAAATCACATCATCAATTTTGTTCGAAGTAATTTTTTTATGTAGCCAGATTAGTATATGTGCGTGTGGCAAACCTCGTTTTTGCCATTCCACTGAGTACATCCAGCATCGCACTGACCCAAACACTTCAAGTTTTACTATGTAGTTTATCAGTGATTTCAACTTTTGCCGGAAGACACAGGCCGTAATGTCATGCCTATGAACCGCCGATTGTCCTTGAAGTAAAAGCTGCAGTATCTCGTCCCAAGATTGATTACATGTAAATGTAATAAATAAATCTGGACGACCATAGAGACGAACATACGCAATAGCATCTTGAGCATATTCATGCATATGACGGGGACTGCCAGCATATGACGAAGGTAAAATTGTTAATCTTCCAACGTTTGTGGTATTACCGTCATTTATAACTGCGTCTCGCAAATGAATGTATTGTTCAGAGCGGAGCTTGGTCTGATTCAGGCGGATATATAGCAAACGTTCTGATTCAATTTTAGCATACATATCAACGACAAATTGGTGAAACAATTCACGGCATTTTAAAATATAATTTTCTTCATCCTGCCGAATCATTAGTCTATAGGAATAATAATGCATTGCACTGCATTTCTTATTCATTTCTTTGTTAGTGGCTGGATTCATCAATTTAATATTAAAGTGATAAGCCGTCGGCTCCATCCCAAAAAATGATAGGATATTGTAGGGCATCGTAGCATCGATGAGTTTCAGCAATTCTTAACAACTGAGCGTTTCGCTTATGAAGAATAATATCTCGAGGTAAAAACTGATCACCGACCATAACGATTGCCACTTCGTCGATAGTTGGAGCATTGTATCTACGCACATGTTGGCCAGGAGGCGTTTTGTCAGCGGAAATAACAATTTTATGCGTATCAGTAGGCATCAAATCGATGGCTGTTTTGAACAGACGCACTAAATTATTATTTTCGTGGAAAAGATGTTGCAATTGGGAAACGATTGTCCTTTCAACGTTGGGAGAAATTTCGCAACGTGCATTCAATTCAGAATTTCTATCACTGATGAAGTACAATTGTAAAAATTTATGATTCTCGCCTGAGAATGGTAGAAGGGACCCTGCTCTATGATAAATTTGCCCTTTTACTTTGAAAGTAGACATAAATTGATCTAGATTTTCGATTTGGGCTCCAAACGACTTCATTTGGAAACATGAGTTGTATTTTCTGATTTGTGACAAAAAACGCTTAGATTCTGACGTAGTTCCAGTAAGGAAAGTCTTCAATGGCTCTGGTGGTGCAGCCAATAGAGGAAGTTTAACTTTTCCTGAGGCGCAACACATTCCCATTGTTTCACCATTGAATTTCAAGGCCTTGCAATAGGGACAAATTTTAGACATTGTCCCGATTTGAACACATCTACTCAAGCTATAATCATCGACTGGGCTGTACCTGAATGCCAGGCGATAACTTTCAGGTTGCTCTGATTCCTCGGCACGCTTTCTTTTCTTACTTTCTCTATCAGCATTAAGCCTGATTTCTTGCTGTTCTTGTGATTCCTCGGCACGCTTTCTTTTCTTACTTTCTCTATCAGCAGCAAGCCTGATTTCTTGCTGTTTTTGTGATTCCTCGGCACGCCTTCTTTTTTCACTTTCTTTTTTAGCAGCAAGTCTGCTTTCGCGTTGCTCTGGTAGTTCCTCGGCACGCTTTCTGTTCTTTCTTTCTCTATCAGCCTCAAGCCTGTTTCCTTGCTGTTCTTTTGATTCCTCGGCACGCTTTCTTTTCTGACTTTCTCTATCAGCAGCAAGTTTTTTGGCATAGACTCTTTGAGCGTCTTCATCGGCTTTTGCCATTGTAAGTTCATCAGTCATTTTAAAATTAAACATTAATAGATTTCTACGTGAACATATATGTCTTAAATATCTTTAATGACGTCACCGTTATAGCAAAAATGACGACAACTAACTTCATGACGTCATATACTTTCATATACTTTTCATATACTTCGTATATGAAAAGGGCTGCTTCCTGATCAACGTCCCGCTCTTTACGCTAAAGTTTGACTCTTTCTCTCAACTCTTCTTTTTAAAACAGTAAAAAACTTTAGCGTAAAGAGCGGGACGTTGATGAGGAAGCAGCCCTTTTCAAATAAGAAGTAATTTCTGTTCGTTTTGAGTTTTAATGTTGCTCCTAACTTTCAGTTGAAAAAACTTGTTTTTTATTTAATTTCTGACCGTTTTTGAATCAATGCATGTTTTGATTTTGGCCCTCCGCAGAGGAACAATTAAAACAAAATTTGCATATTTATTTTTCTTTGGCTAAATGGCTTTCTCATAATTTTGATCGAATGATTTTGAGAAAAAAAGTGCGGGGGAGGAAGCCTAGTTGCCCTCCAATTTTTGGTTAATTAAAAAGGCAACTAGAACTTATGATTTTTTACGAATCTTTTTATTAGTAAAAGATATACGTAACTTATAAATTAGCTTACGTAAAGAAATTTTATTCTTATGTTTTTATTACACATATGAGAGGGTTTGCCCCCTCGTCAGTACCTCTCTCTTTGCATTAAATCTTAAATTTTGTCCCAATTCATTAAGAATGACCCCTGAATCACAAAAGCCGTAGAATAAATGGATGACATTACTAAAAATACTTTAGCGTAAAGAGCGAGGTATTAAGAGGAGGTGAGCCCCTCATATGGGTAATAATTTCTGTTTGTTTTAAGTTTTAATGCTGCTCCTTACTTCCAGCTGAAAAAAACTTTTTCATATTTATTTTTTCATTGTTTTTTTTTTTGAAATAATGCTAGTAAATCCAGCGCTCCCTTCATGGAAATTTTCTTCCCCTCCATGACAAATTCCCCGATGGAAAGTTCCCCCAGTATATCCCCCTCTTCTCAACCCCTCCCCCCACCCAAAAATTCCTCCTGAAAACGCCTCTACACTTCCCAATAACCATTACTATATGTAAGCACTGGTCAAAGTTTGTAACTTGTAGCCCCTCTTACGGGGACTGTGGAGGAGTAAGTCGTCACCAAAGACATAGTTATAAGGTTTTTCGACTACGCTGAATAACATGGCTATCTCAGAATTTTGATCCGTTGACTTTGGGAAAATAATTAGCGTGGGAGCGGGCCTAGGTGCCCTCCAATTTTTTTGGTCACATAAAAAGGGCACTAGACCTTTTCATTTCCGTTAGAATGAGCCCTCTCGCAACATTCTAGGACAACTGGGTCGATACGATCACCCCTGGGGAAAAAAAGAAACAAATAAACACGCATCCGTGATCTGCCTTCTGGCAAAAAATACAAAATTCCACATTTTTGTAGATAGGAGCTTGAAACTTCTACAGTAGGGTTCTCTGATACGCTGAATCTGATGGTGTAATTTTCGTTAAAATTCTATGACTTTTAGGGGGTGTTTCCCCCTATTTTCTAAAATAACGCAAATTGTCTCAGGCTCGTAACTTTTGATGCGTAAGACTAAACTTGATGAAACTTATATATTTAAAATCAGCATTAAAATGTGATTCTTTTGATGTAGCTATTGGTATCAAAATACCATTTTTTAGAGTTTTGGTTTCTATTGAGCCGGGTCGCTCCTTACTACAGTTCGTTACCACGAACTGTTTGATCACCCAACAGGATATTTCTGTCACAAAATTTATTTACGAGTAAACTCTAATTTTTCTGTGTTTGTTAGGTTATGAGTCTTGATTCATACAATTGTCATGACAACGCACTGTTTTGGGGAGAATACTACCCCAGTGTTCATAGATTTGCGCATTGAGCTTTTTTTTTTACTCTTAGATACCAAAAAGTTGAGAACACAGTTGGCGGTGTAAGCCAAGCTGTAGCAGCCAGTCCAGCGTAAGTGGTTTTGTGTTCCTTTTTGCACGCCTTTTGGTAGAATTCTTGGCGAAAGAAATATTGCCATAGCATGGTTCCTAAAGAGTCTGAAATTTACTATCTTTTTCAGTAGACCACAGAGGTGTAGTCAAGGGAGCCGGCACCCCCTCCCCCTAAAATTTTTCTGGATAATTCTCACCACCCTGGATAATTCCCCCACCAGCAAAATTGAGCAACCACAGGGAAAGTACAAAATATATACCTCAAAATATTGATCAGATGTCCTAAGGGGTAACAAAATGAAAGGGGTACCCAAAACAGGTTTAAGGACAATGGCTGGTTAATCCCCAATCACTGTCGACTTATAAAAAGGGACTTAAAAAACGGACTCATAAAAAAGGACTAGAATTATCAATTTCCGACCGAATTAGTATTCTCTGGAGTTTCTATGACCACAGTAATCGTATTGTGACATAAACCAATTATCCAGGGTGAATATGCGGGTGGGGAGTATTTTCCAAGGGAGGAATTTTCCGAGAAGGAATTTTTCGGGAGGGGGCTAGACCCGCAGTGAAATGTGCCAGATTTTTTAGCATTATCAACGGTTTTCTGGTTCATCGAAAGGTTGAAAAATTGCCAATTTTCATATCAATTATCCAGTGAAGCGTAATAATTATTTGTAAAAGGAATAGGATTAACTGTGTATAAATACCAGGCTAGTGGACATTGTAACATCAAGCGTGTCAGAAATTCTGATATGGAAATATGCTAGTCCCTCCCACTGCCTTCTTTGTGTTTACCATTGGGTTTACTCCTTCCAAAGATGCTAATAAGAATACATATTTTTCAGCTTTTACAGCCATACAAGTCTTTATGATAAAATGAAAATCTTTTGATAAAGAATTTCAATATCAAGGAATACTGAAGTGGCTATTGTGACAGATATTAGCTTATGGGCACACAAAGTTGCGCAATATTTTGAATTATTTCCCAAAAAACATGAATTAGGAGCGGGAAATTCTCCCTCCGCCCAAGTTTTTCCTAAATACTGCGCGAGAAAACTATAATTTTATTGTCTTTTTGTTTTTGTATTTTGGCTAAGCATTTCATTACGAACTGAAATACCACTTGAACGGAAACGAAAGGATGCCTAGATCATTTGATACATTTGAAATATTTGAACATTTTTCAATCTCTATTTGTTTTTGTAACCTTTTCAAAATGTTTCTGTAAATCGAAAAAAAGAGTAAAATTCAAAAATGTGGCTAAATAGATCGAAAAAGCGGAATCTCGGCTATAACATACCAAAATTTGGTATAACATACCAATAACATGCAACATACCAATGACATACTACATAAAAACATACCAAAAAATAGCATACAAATAAAAAAACACATAGACTACAAGCTTTATGTTGTAAAAAAGATGTTTAAGAGTCGCACATGAAGCAATTTAATTATTTGATTATTATTTTTGCAACTGTTATTGCATTTGGCTTGCTTAATAAAAGAGCTATTTATTAATAACAATGGGGCCTGCAACTTATTTTAGGAGGCACTGTAGCAGTAAATTTTAAAAATTGCAACTAAAAAAAGATTCAATTGAGAAATCTTCATCAGATTCAATGGGAACCATGCTAAGTTTTATTGCTTGAAGTATAACCAACTTGTATTTTCTTAGAGCTGTAATGTTGCTTTACTTCTAACATGGTATTGTTGGGATTCTAATAATCTCAGACACTGGTAGAACGATCTGTCGGTGTGAAAAACGCCATAGAAAATGGTGTAAAGTTTGCTTTACAATTCTGCCGCTACTACCAAGAACCAATAGAAGTACCAAATCGCGTCAGGCCAACACAGCTCTGCACTCTTTCTTCACCACAATCTTTTCAAAGTTTCCCTCACGCTCCTTTAAATCTTTTGTTTTGTCATCTTCCCGCCCCATGCGGGAAGCATGAGAAGCCTCTTCCCATGCGGGAAGCCTCTCAGACAAAGGATTCGGGACCCTTTGTTTGAGAGGACGCGGGTTCGAATCCCGGTGTACCCAATTCTTCAGTTTGGGACGGGGGTCAGTGGCGTGACTCTGTAAGCTTAGCCAGAGTCGACCCAGCTCTAAAATGGGTACCTGGAGAAATCTGGGGAAGGTAAACAGGAAGGGTGTGCGAAAGCACAGGATGTTTGGCCCCAAACCCTCCATTGCACTTCCTGGCTGAAGGGCCAAGACACGGAGATCAGCACCGGCGGTACGGACTGTAAAGTCTAATGCCGTATCCTTTACTTTTTTTTTTACCGCCCCATGCGAGGACTTGCTGGTTTTTGATTAGCCCCAGTTAGATGGCCAAACTTTTGGGGAACATTTTCATCTGTAAAACCCTGCCTAACTTAATTCTTTTTTCGTTGTACCTCTAGAAAAAGTTGGATGGAATTACATTTTTATTGCAACTTAATGTTTGATGTATAGTCAGTCAAGTGAGTACAAAAAATTATGCTTAGACAAACACCCTGAAAAACATCTTGCATATGTCAATTTTTCGAATTCTCCCAATTATTTCATGCCCATGCTTGATAACTAGTAGTTTGTTTGCATCAAAGTCTTAAATCAAAGACTTGTATTCATGTTCCTCCATTTTTTTTCAGTGGTGAAACATCCTACGTTTTGGCTAATATAATTTTTAAATCTTCCTGTCGTTGAAAACCGCGGAAATTTTCGTTGAAAATCACCATCTTTACTAATATTGCTGCCTAATTAGTAAAGCTATTGTCCCTCATGGATTTTCTCGTTAATCGAGTGGATTTAGTCGAGTCGATTGATGGATTTTCCCCACGCCGAGTGGATTGGTGCGCTGGATTTAGGATCCTTTTTTCAAGAGGGCGAGGGTTCAAATCATAGTGTACTCAATGATTTGAATTGAGAGGGGGGTCAGTGGCGTGACTCTGTGTTCTCAGCCAGAGTCGAACCAGCTCTAAATGCGTACCTGGAGAAATCTGGGGAAGGTAAACAGGAAGGGTGTGCAAAAGCACAGAATGGCTGGCATTCATCCCCCATTGCACTTCCTGGCTGAAGGGCCTTGAGACCGATATAAGCACCGTCGGTTAAAATCTTAACGGTCTATTGCCGCATCCTTAACCTTTTTTTGATATCACCACCTTATCCTTATGTTTTCCTGGTTTAAGCCACTCGGCTTTCTTAATATTTATTTCCAAACATGTTCTCGCGCACTGAACACTAATTATTATTCTTTTTTCATGGAAAAACATTTTACTCACATTCTTAATTATATTATTACACCCGTTTTTAATGTCTTAATTTTTCGTGTGACAAAATTAAGGAATTAATTTTATTGATTAATTAAATTTAAGACTTTTTGTTGATAATTTTTAAGTAAAACTTTCGCTGTGAATGGTACAAGCTGCTATAGTTTTAAGTTTAGTTTGAACATTTTTCTGGTATTTAGTTTGGTGTTCAAGGTGGATGCTTTTTTAAGTTTGGTTTCTATTCTTTTAAACAAGCAGACACTATTTACCAACTCGTATTATAAAACTGTTAGCTTAGAGGACTAACACTGACTGTGATTGGAAAAGCAAAGTTATGGAAATAAAGAGCGATATTGAAGCTTACAAAGCAGAAATTTATTGCTTCGAGGTTTGTGCAACGTAGGCTATATATTATATAGCCTTATTATATAGGCTATATATTATATAGCCTATTATATAGCCCTATATTATATAGGCCAACGTAGGCTCGTAATATGTGTAGAATTCTGTAAAACTGTCACTTAACTGAATTTTGAAGCTGAATTTTCTGAATTTTGAATTTTGTTTTCTGAATTTTGAGTGTTTCAGATCTACTTAAAACTTTTCTGCTCCTAATTCTGATTTGTCACGTCGGTCTTCTTTTTTATTAAATAAAAAAAAAATAGTTTTTAAAACTGAAAGTAAAGAGCGACATTAAAACTTAAAACGAACAGAAATTATTCCGTATATAAAAGGGTGTCCCCTCATCAACGTATCATTCTTTGCGATAAAGTTTGATATGGTTTTAAAAAGTAGAGTTGTGAGAAAGAGTCAAACATTAGCGTAAAGATTGGGGCGTTGAGGAGGGAACAGCCCCTTTCATTATACAGAATAATTTCTGTTCATTTTAAGATTTAATGTCGCTCCTTACTTTCAATTGAAAAAACTTGTTTTTTTTTAAATAATGCACTTGTTTGTTTTGAATTAATGCATGTTTTGATTTTGGCTTACCGCACATGAATAATTAAAACGGAATTTGCAAATTGATTTTTTTGGCTAAATGACTTTCTCATAGTTTTGATCGGACGATTTTAAGAAAAAAGGGGTAGAGGAGGAGGCCTAGTTCCCTCCAGTTTTTCCCTCAAAGGCAACTAGAACTTTTTAATTTTTCACCAGTGTTTTTATTAGTAATAAATATATGTAACTTACAAATTAACTTACGTAACCAACTTCTAAATTCGTATATTTTTATTACATATATGAGGGTTCGCCCTGTCGTCAATACCTCGCTCTTTACACTAAAGCTTGAATTTTGTCCTAATTCTTTTAGAATGACTCCCTGAATCACAAAGGCCGAAGAATAAATTGTTTAAAGTTACTAAAGATAGAGTTACATGAAGCGCCCCCTTCATGGAAATTTTCTTTCCTCGTGATTAATTCCTCCATGGAAAGATCCTCACACGTAACCCCCTTTTACCGACCCCCCCCCCAACGTGAAAAAGTCCCCCTGAAAGCGTCTGTACACTTCAAAATAACCATTATTATATGTGAACAATGGTCGAAGTTTGTAACTTGCACCCCCTCCCCCAGGGACCGTGGGGGATTAAGTCGTCCCCAAAGACATAGTTATCAAAATTTTGATCTGGTGACTTTGGAAAAATGAGCTTGGGAGGGGGCCTAGGTACCCTCTAATTTTTTGGTCACTTAAAAGGGGCACTGGGACTTTTAATT
Source organism: Artemia franciscana (assembly GCF_032884065.1). NCBI lineage: Eukaryota > Metazoa > Arthropoda > Branchiopoda > Anostraca > Artemiidae > Artemia > Artemia franciscana. The sequence continues at coordinate 1,304,060 of NC_088876.1, forward strand.
TCCGTTAGAATGAGCCCTTTCACAACATTCTAAGACCACTGGGTCCATATGATCACCCCTGGAAAAAAAAATAAACACGCATCCGTCATCTGTCTTCTGGCAATAAACACAAAATTCTGTATTTTTGTAGATAGGAGCTCGAAACTTCTACAGTACGGTTCTCTGATACGCTGAATCTGATTGAGTGATTTTTGTTAAGATTCTATGATGTTTATGGGGTGTTTTCCCTGTTTTCGAAAATAAGACAAATTTTCTCAGGCTTGTAACTTTTGATGTGTAGGATTAAACTTGATGAAACTTACATATTTAAAATCAGCATGAAAATAAGGTTCTTTCTATGTATCTATTGGTATCAACATTAGAATTTCGGTTACTATTGAGCCGGCTCGCTCATTACTGCAGTTAGTTACCACGAACTGTTTGGTAAAGAAATAAATTGAACACACGAAACTGACGTAACGAAACATGATTAGGTGCAGGGGTAAGTACGGTTATTCTGCTATATCAATTTTTTGACCATGATGATTCCAATGGTACAGCTTTCATTTCGATTTGATATTATTATTTTGGGGGTTTCTGGCTGTTTTTTTGAAATTACCATACATTTGTACTACTTTTATTTTTAAAATTTCCCCGCAATATCAGTTGCCCGTCCGAAATCAGGTTCAAATGGGAGTTCTTTTTTACCTGACAGGCTTTTTTACCAAATGGTCTTTTAAATTTTCTGTCGCTATGGGTCATGGTTCGTTCTTTACTAGGCTGCAGTCAGAGCAATGGTACAAGTTTCGAATCGTGAAGATTGAAAGGAGGTACCTTAAGATCATCCCTCGAGGAAGGTCCATGAGAATCAGAATGAATCACCGTTTTACAATTGCTTGAACATGACAGATTTAGTGACTTCCAAGTTGAATAGGATCTCCAACAGTTTTCCACGAAGAACTTTACTATTGCTTTCGACCGATAAAATAGGACAGCCATAGCCCAACGGTCGCTTTTTAGTGAAGTACTCACTTTAACTTTTTAGTGAAATATTGACACTAACTTTTTAGTGAAGTTAGTGAAGTACTGACAGCCGTTCAAAATGGGTTTTTGCAGTCTTTGGAGCTGTTGCCTTTTCTAAAGCCTGTTTTCTCTTTTGAAAAAGATTGGTGATTCCAGAAAACTTTTCAATCAAGATTTCTCAAAAATTCAATCAAGGAAAAGATAATCCTTCTGTCGAATTTACTGAAACAGGTAAAAATGAAATAGGTTGCTATGAGTTTGGATCAAACAGTTCGTGGTAATGAACTTTAAGTAAGGGACGATCCAGAGCGATAACCGAAACTTTAAGAAACAGAGTCTTTGATAGCAATGGATGCATGAAAAGAATCGAAATTCGATGTTTATCCAAAATATATAAAATTCATCAAGTTTAATGTTATCCATCAAAAGTTACGAGCCCGAGAAATTTTTACCAATTTTTGAAAAAGCAGGAAAACACCCGCAAAACATAAAGTGATAAAAGTTACAACATCGGATTCAGCATATCAGACAATCCTACTATTGGGGTTTCAAGCTCCTACATACGAAAATGTGGAATTTTGCATTTTGTTTTTTTGCCAGAAGTAAGATCACGGATGCGTGTTCGTTTGTTGTTGTTTTTCATATTTTCCCCTGGGATGTTCATATCAGACCAGTGATCCTAGAATATCGGGAGAGGGCTCGCTTTATAGGAAATTAAAAGTTCTTGTGCCCTTTTAAAGTGGCCAAGAATAGAAGAGGACAGCTATCTCCCCTCTCACACCTATTTTTTCTCAAAGTTGTCCGATCAGAATTTTAAGATAGTCATTTTGTTAATCAAAGTCGAAATGTCTATTAATAATGTCTTTAAGAATGATTGGATTCCCCCCCACTCTCGCAAATCGTCAGGGGAAGGGCTGCACGGTTCATCATGGCACAGTGCAGCTTAGCGTCACGGAAATGTTGGTTCGAATTTCGTTGGAAACTGCAGAGGGAGATAAATTTATTTTCTAGATCTGTAGGGGGACGAATTAATTGTTTTTTCAGTTAGCTTTGTAGAAATTCCAAAAAGCGTTCTTCAGTAAAAATATAAAAAAAAGCGTTTTGTAAATCTTGGGGGTCAGTTATTAAGTGAGCTAATAATTGTCTATGTTAAGTTAGCTAAGCGTCGATTTAAATTCAACCTGAAGAAAGGCTTTGGTTAGGGTACTTTTAAATAGACAAGAGTGAGGCAGTGTACAAAATGTTGGGGAGGTGGCGTGAGAATCTGGATGTGTTTTTTTTTATATAAGTCGATAAAAATTTCAGTTGTGTCAGTTTCAGTAAAATGACTCAAGAGACGAGATTTGTGGTACGTGGCTGCTTGCCGCCATTGATTCTACTTATGAATTACTAAGTGTTTGACAGTGATATCCTGAATTTATTATTTTTGCTAAATTAATCCTTACAATCCCTTTAGCAATTCTATTCCAATACTAATCTTATTTCGTCATGTTACTCTTGACGGCAAATTGCTGTTAAAGCAGACAGGCTCCTTTAAAACTGGCTATGAACTTGTATTTTAGTTTCAAGATGAATAGAAAATAATAGATTCCGCCAAATTTTAGGATCCTCGCGAACTCTGTGAGCTTCGGTTTTAGTTCAGGGTATGTAAGAACTAGCTGCCTGTAGGAAGATTGTATTTAAATTGTTTTCAAGAGAATTGTGAGCAGGGCAAAAGACTGCAATCCACTAGCTTGAGGAACATGAATTCTGATTTCAGATTAGCTACTTTTGACAGAATTTTCTTCAAATTATTTTTAATTGTAAGTAAGAATGGGTCAATACATACTGCATAACACAAAGGGGATGCACCTGGAGCCATTTGGGGGATACCTAGAGCCATTAGAGTTGCTAACTTCTCGTTCAATCGATACTGTAACACACGTAGGGGGTGTACCTAGAACTAATTGGAGCTGATAACCCCTCGGATCTCTTCAGTAGCTATTGCAATACACGTAGGGTGTGTATCTGGAGCCGTTTGGAGCGGCTAGCCCCTCATATCCCTTCAATAGGTACTCTGACAGAAATAGGGAGTATGCTAGATCCGCCTGATGTTACTTTCCCATCTTGTAGACATAAAACGTTTCACGACAGCCGTGCCATCGGGACAGGTAATGAGATTGTTATAACGTGCGGTAATAGAAAAAGAAATACGGTTGCTGTGGCTTGAGATCGACACATTGTCCCGGGATTTTTATGGTACCATTCCGACAACAGGCATTGCGCAATGATTAGAGATGGCTGCTAAGAAGTTTTCGATGATATGGCGTAATAGATCCGAGCACTGCGCCCAGCTATCTGGATAGATAATGAAAGTGTCACACACTTGATTTTGACCTTGAGTGTGTATATAAAAGCTATAAAATGGACTATTATAAAATCAGTAGTTGAACTGAGATTAAACTTTGAACAGATACGTCTAGTAAAAGAGGTTTTGATACGAAATCTGATGTACTATTGAAGGAGTTTAGTATTGTTTGTCGTATGCTTTGTTGAGGGGACTGTTTTCCCTACAGTTTCGTTGTATCAAAACACACTTACAATCCCTCTAGTTACCAAATTGTTGGGGACTGTATGACATACATCATCTTTCATCTAAAACCTTCCCCTCCCTATTAGCCATTCTTGAATTTTCGCATTCAATCCGTGTACTGTTTTTTAGCTTGGACCTTCACATGACTAGTAGTAGTAGAATACACACCGTGAATATGGTTCCCCCCATAATACGGAACTTTTTTTGGCTGTGAACATTCAAGAAATTGATACAAGCGTTATAATACTGAACCCCCCCCTCCATGGGCCCCAATGCCCTCCCCCTAATTGTTTACCCTCCTCCTACAACTTATTTGCCTCTCCTTGATCTGTTTTCTACCGCCTTGATTTTTTTGCTCCTGCAACTTCCCTGCCCCCATTTTCGCTCCTCCTCCAAACTTTTATCCCTCCCCCCTTGCCTCTTGCCAAATTCTTTTTCTTTGAACATGATAATTTTTTTCAACTTTTTTTCAAATCTAAATGAAATTGCATGTTCTTACGATAAAAAATTCGGTTGATATTTTTTGGAATATGAAATGGTAGTAAAATAACTGTTTGTACTATCAAAACCTTATGAAGTATTTCAAGAGGATCCTCAGGAGTATTTTTCGAAATTACTGGATAATGAAATCGTTTGCAAAATACGTGCACATTTGACAGGTACTATCATGTAATCTTTGAGTGAACATGGTTTTTAGATTATTTTTTTTTTATGCGGCTGACCCCTTGGTAGTCTGTGGCTGGTCATCGACAGTAATTAGTGTATTGTATTGGTAGAAAAAAACACTCGTATCTTATTTTAAAAAGTGAAGATGAAATATTTCAAGAAAGTGTTTGTACATGATAGAGTTATTGTAGCATTGAGTGCTCGTAAATATGAATGTTTGAACTACGAAACAAGCAGTATTGGATATTTTATTGGAAATTAATACGTGTGTTGTCACGACAGCAAGAGATTAAATTTTTTTTTATCCAAGAATTAACACCATCAAAATGACCGATATGGGAGGGTGACCGATATAAAGAGAATGTAAGTCTAAAACAAATAGTTGATGACGGTGCTCAACTTCTTGCTCCCGCTTTTGGTAACACGTCACCAATGCCATCTCAAAACGAAAATCAATATCGGGGTAAAATAGATGTGCACTGTAACTTGAAAAAAATTGAGTTAGGAAGATAATTTTTTCCGAACATCAAAGACACGTGAACAATATTTTTCATAAGGCATAGACCCATCAGTGAGGCAGTGTCTTCTTCTTAACGATATTCCATTAACATCGAAAAGAATAACTATTGTTTTGTTATTAATTATAACTTTGATTTTGGATTTCTCTTAGAAAAATAAAACGATTTCACATTATCTTGACAAAGTAAAATATCAGACACTTGAATTGGATTTTCATCAGTCAGAGTTGCGTCACTGGGACAGTATTTTTTTTTCAAAGACATTCCATTACCTTGGAAATGTTATCACAAAAAACATAACTTTTGAATTTTTCTTAAAAAAAATTGAAACGATTTCACATGTCTTGATTGTCTTGAACGGGAACTTTCATTAGTCAATTTTCACAAGTGTTTTGGGAAAATTTAGAGCAAAAGGTGAAGTATTGCGTGATGTTGGGATATGCATAAACTCGAACAGCAATGTTGGGAGTGAAAGGGATGTCTAATCCAAGTTGAAAATGAATCTTCGGATGAATATTAAGAATAGAACTTGTTCTGAAATGATATCAAATGTATTGATATATCATTTGAAAAGTATTGATTGATGTTGGGATCAACATATGTTGATAAGTAATGTAGATTTTGAAGAGTATTTTTTGGAGTTCCAATTTCCGTAAAGTCGAATTTGGGGGTAAAAAAGATGTGCATTCTAATTTAAAAAATTGGGTTTTGAGGAATAGTAAGGAAGAGCTTTTATGAAATTTTTATTGTAAAGCCTCTTGATAAATATTGCTTGACGTTGGGATACGCATAAAGTTAAAAACCAATTATGGAGACAAAATAAGGTGTGTACTTCAACTTGAAAAAATGGGGAAAGGAAAAATTTTTTAAAGATTTTGAGACACGGGAACGGGATTTTTTCGATAATTCAGAGATACATGATTGGGACAGTTTGTTTTTCTTAACGACATTCGATTGCCCTGGGAAAATGTCTATTCTTACGAAAAGGTCTAAAAAATACTACTTTTGGATTTCACTAAGAAAAATGAAACGATTTCACACAATCCTGACAAAGTAAACAAATATGAATGACACGTGAATAGGATTTTCATAATTGAGAGACGCATCAATAGGACAGTTTCTTTACGACATTCCATAACATTTGAAAATTAAATAATTACTATTGTTTTGCCTCATGTAAAATGTCATTATGAAAAATATTATTTTTGGATTTCAAAAATATTCCATAACATTGGAAAATGAAATAATTACTATTGTTTTGCCTCATGTAAAATGTCATTACGAAAAATATTATTTTTGGATTTCAACAGTTTCACAGTTGAGATATATCGGTTTGGAAAGTTCCAAAAAGGAGCAACAATAGCAAAAAGAGAAAACAGGGAAAATAAAAACAAAGGAGAAAGAGACTGGAAAGACGAAAAATTGCCTTTACAGAAAGAAATAGAAGAATATCTGGAGCGATGGAGTTCCACTGTTGAGTTGATTGATAAACAAGAGACCTCTGGGTTGCTATAGATGATCGTTTGAGTAAAATAAATCTGCGAGAAGAACTACGTAAAAAAGAAGAGTACCTACCTTCTAAAATCAATTGCGTAATACTCTCATTATCTTTCCAGATGGCCGGGTGCAGTGCTCGGATCTATTATGCCATATCATCGAAAACTGATTAGCAACCATCTCAAATCATTGCGTTATGCGTGTCATTGGAATGGTGCCAAGAAAATTCCGGAAACAGTTCATCGATCTTAAGGCTTAGCAACCGTATTTTTTTTTCTATGACCACATGTTATAGAAATATCATTATCTGTCCACATGGCGTTGCTGTCGTCAAACGTCATATGTCGACAAGAGGGGTTAGTAACTTCAATTAGATCTAGTATACCCCCTATGTGCGTTGCAGTATCGTTTAAAGGGATACGAGTGGTTAGCAACTCCATATCGCTCCAAGTTCTATGTCCTATGTCTATGTCCTATGTCCTATCGACAGCCAAGTCCTATGTCTGTTGCAGTATCTATTGAAGGCATACGAATGGTCAGCAACTCCAAATGGCCCTAGGTACCCTGCCTATGTGTATTACAGTATCTATTGAAAAGATATGAAGGGTCGGCAACTCCAAATGGCTCCAGGTACATCCCCTATGTCTGCTGCAATATCTATTGACCTAATCTTACCAATGTATTGGCAGCAGGAATCGACAAAACATGATAAGAATAATGGACTCGAAAACACAAAATTAATATACATAGATGTGAGAAAAACGAATTATAACTTCAAAATTAGCTACCTTTAGCTAAATTAACTTCGTTATCTTCAATACGCTGAAAGTTGGACTTGAAAACTCAGAACTAACATCCACTGATTTGAGAAACATGAATTCCGGTTTCAGAATTTGCTACTTTTGGTTTAAAATATTCATATGTAATGGAAGCAAAACGCAATTAGAATCAAGGACTAAAAAAAAACAAAATTAATGTTCATAGACTTTAGAATTGTAACTTCAGAATTAGGCCTGTAGCTAGAGTATCTACAAATTCCCTTCGATGGGACTGCAAGCTGGACTTAACAACACAGAACGAAAATCCATTGACTTCAGGAACAGGAATTCTGAAGTTGCTGGGCTTGACCTTCCTTCCCCCCGGAAATTTTTGTCTGACTGGTGAAAAAGTAACCGATTTGCATAGACATAACTTTTTGATATTTTTTGCACCCTTCCCTCGTCCGAACATAAATCCTGGACCCAGCTTTGCATGAAACCATGTGTTTTTTTGTAATAATGCTTTTTTTAGTGTTTTTTTCCACTCCACTATTTAATTTGTTGCTGTTAGTAGATTAAAAATAAGTACCTGGAGCCCGAGCTTCGCTCGGGCCATGGCTCTCGACACGTGGCAAGATTGTATATATGTGATTCTCAAGTATTTATTAGCATAATTATTTTGATATTTTTGGTTTTAAGTCATGGGGTGGAAAAGTGAGTAAATTCATTTGATTTAAGAAACTTTGGTGAATGCAATTCCTCCTTCCTATTTGTGCTTCTGAGAATTCGCTCGGGCCATGACTCTCGGCACGTGGCAAGATAGTATATATGTGATTCTCAATTATGTATTAGCATAATTATTTTGATATTTTTGGTTTTAAGTCATGGGGTGGAAAAGTCAGCGATTTCATTTGATTTAAGAAACTTTGGTGAATTCAATTCCTCCTTCCTATTTATGCTCCTGAGAATCATACATTTTATATGATTTGTGGTCTCCTGTGATTCGTTGTGATTGTCGCTTTAGCTTCTCTTTTATCTGCAGATTCCGTTTACGATCCGATGTAATCCTTGTTGGTGTTTGTTTTCTAACTGCAGATCTCGTTGTTCTTCATTTTATTTCGTCACTACTTCAGAAATTTTTTCCATACCGTTTGATTTAGATATTTGTATTCATTAATGATCGTGTTTAGCTTTGCACAACGTCATAGATACCAAAAAAACTTTTCCAGGTTTTCACCAGTAATTATATTTTTACTTCAATTACTTCGTTATGTAATTCAGTTACAACCCGGCATTTTCACTTTTATGCACCCTCAAAAATATGTAAATTACCCATTAGCATAGTTGTTGTGTTATTCTTTAATTTTAAGTCATAACCTGGATAATCCGTAATTTCATTTGTTTTGGAAATTCTGGCTTGAATTAGATTCATTTTTCCTGTTTATTCTTCACATACGCTAAAAATCACATTCCTACATCCCATTGCAGTTTTGAAATATATAAACTACGCATTTGTATGATTATCTTGTTACTCTTTGGTTTTAAGTTACAGGGTGGCAAATCAGCAATTTCAGTTTAATTAGGAAATTCAGGGGTGAAAACAATTCCTCCTTCTTGCTCATGCTTCACGAACGCAAAATAACACTCCCTTTCATTCCATCTGATTTGTCGTCTAACCGCAGACTTCGTTTACAATTCAATGTGATTTTTCCTATCGCTTGTTCCATGCCTTTTGCTTCAGCTCTTAGGAATCATTCATCATCTTACAGGTTGTGCTTACCTTTATTCTCATGTTCACTGTGCCTGGTACTTAAAAGTGTTTGATATGCCACTATTCCTTTACCTCGTCCCGAAACATCGAGGTTCTAAATGTTTGGTAAACATTATTTTAAGGGAGTAAGCAGAGGGATTTGCAGGAATAACAGCCCCTGGAAAAGTGTTCCAAAAAAAGCGCAACGCTTGACGAAGCTGTTCCTCAAGTACTCGGTTCTTGGCGTGTCCATTATTAGATGTTTGACCGAGCCATGTGCCTTCGTTTCTGCCTTGACCATTGGACAATGGGGGGACAATGAGAGAGAGCTTTTCTGGGGGAGGTGAATTCGTCTACTTGTTGCAAAAAGCCATCAACGCTACATCTAAACTTTCATTTATAGGCTGGATTGAGTCATGTGTGGAGGCGCAGTCCCCCTAATTGCCCTATTCTGGATTGTCTGGAGTGACACCAACAGTGTTTTCGGGGCAACAACATAGAGCAGACATCCATATTTAGCTGTGGGTCTAATGAAGGACTTGTTGAGTGGGATAATTGAGCTGGCTGGAAGATTTTTGTAGCGAAGAGTAACTTCCGGCTTTCTTGCGCAGGAGGCTCTCAACCGATCAAGGTGGTTATTCCAACAGACATCGATGGATAAATGAAGCCCCAGTAGACGAAGCTCGTCAAATCTTACGTTTTTGTTACGTTATTATAGTTTCATTTGTGAAACTGAAGCTGGGATGTTCACCTGGTACCTTTGATCGGTTAGATAGGAACTCCTTGGTTTTCAATGCATTGGAGTCGATCGTCCATGCATCAAACCGCTTTTTAAGTTAAAAAAAATCATCTGTAGGGAGAGGGAGGCTTGTGGGTCTTCGCGTTTTCGGGCGGCTGAGTGTGTCATGGTATCGTCGGCAATGTGAGGCAGAGGGCTTACGAGTGTCTCCCACGTCTTTATGTGATTTTTTGTAAATGAGGAAAAGCGTATGTCCAAAGACACTGCCCTACCCCTGCTTTCACTGAATATTCGTGGGAAATAAACCCGTCGAAGAAAATCCGCTGCCAATTGTCAGAAGTAAAGCTCTCAACCACATCTAACAGACATCCACGAACGCCGTACGCATGGATTTTTTTTTTGCAGGTCACGGTGTTGTACCCCATTGCCAGGAATTTGATTCACTCTTGATGCTGGCCAGTGGTGTAATTTTGTTAAAATTCTTGAGGGGGGAGGCGAAGTTGGAGCCAATTTTTTCAATTCAAATGAAAACTGAAAAATGGGCTTATAGTAATAAAAAGGTAAAGATGTACTAAAAAAACTGATCTGTTTCTGTGTATGCTTGAATTATGCAGGCTTATCTTAGTTTTAACATGATTTTAGGTGAAAGGAAATTTCAGCTTGGGGACACACTGAAGTCTGGAAGGGGAAGTTCCCCCCTCTACCTGATAGCAAATTATGCCCCTGATACTGAGCCACTAGGCAGTCTAATGTTGAGCGTTTCCGGTGGAATTCATATTGGCTATCGTCTAGAAGGTCATCTGATTCCAGGAACTGCTTAAATGTTTTGTTGGAGACGCTCTTCTTAGACTTTGCCAACGCAGCAGAGGGAGCTAATAGGCCTATAGGAGCCCATGCTTGTTGGGTCGCCATATGGCTTTAGGATAGGTTAACATGGACGGTCTTCTATGTTTATGGTAAGGTTCCGTAGCGAAAGTATGTCCGGAAAAGCAATGAAATGGTCCAGCTAGTGCGGCACTGTGGGATTTGAGGACAACATTTAGTATGTTGTCAGGATCTGTGGCTTCGGTCACAACAAGATGCCGCATTTTGCGACGGATCTTATGAGTAGAAAAATTCACATGATCCATGCCAGTATTGACTAGGTCAGAGAACTTTGGCACTTCTCGCTTGTCGTCGTCCTGATTCAAGAATTCGGTAAAGGTCTTAGAAAGAGCTTGAGTCTTTGCCTGTGGGTCTTTGTGCCACAGTGCTTGTAATCTTTGGAGAAGGAATTCCCCATGGACGCCCCATGGACGACAGTAAAGCTTGCTTGAAAATTCTCCACCAATTCTTTGCCAAAGCATGTTGAAGCTTGATGGGGAATTTCTCCGTATACTGAACCTGGGACTGCCGAATCGCATGAACTGTATCTCTGCGCGTGTATAAAATTAATTTAAAAAACTTTTTGCATGGTATAAGTTTTTCAAAGAAAAGTAAAGAGCTCTATTAAACCAAAATGAGCAAAATTAAAGTCAAATAATCTTCCAGGCCTGAAACTACCGCAAATCATCATCAATAAATAAATGGAAAGAAAACACAAAACGAATAGAAATTACTATAGATAACCGAGTCAAACTCAAAACGAGCACAAACTAACATGAGTAGGGCTGACAGCCCCAAGTTTTTGTTAAGACTAGATAATTTCTCACGACTAATTTGCACTTTACTGTGAAAAACAAATAAATCTGAATTTACATATACATATTTACATACATATACATATTATAGATAATAATTCATTCCAGAAAAAGCCCATGGGCCATAGGAAATTTACATAACAAAAAACAAACAACAAATTAACTAAATTGTATACATATTGTATACACTTTACATTGCATATGCTTTAATATACATATACTGACATTTATTCCTTCAATTTTCAGTAGTTTCAGATTTATTAGAGATAAAGAAGAGTTGAAATATTTAAAATGGATTATGTTTTTTAAAGTTTAGTCGTTTGAATCACTGCTGCCCAGTCGCAGGAAAGTTGATACGATAACGGATCCACGTCTTGTGGCCACTTGGCTTAATTCCGCATTGGCGCTTGCCTAGCCTAAGCACTATTTCAATAGGGTTTTCAGTGGCATATAAAACATTTTTTTTGTACTATTTTTGAATGCTTATAAAATATTATGCTCCTTTGACAGAAAAATAAGCGAAAAAATATCAGTATCACTCACAACTTAAAATGGTAATATTTGTACTATTGGTAATATATTATATTGGTAACTAGCGGTTGGTGTGGCGCGAAGCGCCACACCAACACCTAGTTGGTGGGGGCGCTTCGTGCCCCCCAAGCCCTCTCCCCGCGCGTAAGTCGTTACGCGCCATTATAGTTGTGTCCCTGTGTCCCACCTTTGAATATATGTATATATGTATATATATATATTTATATATATACTAGCTGTTGGGGTGGCGCTTCGCGCCACCCCAACACCTAGTTGGTGGGGGCGCTTCGCGCCCCCCCCAAGCCCCCCCGCGCGCGTAAGTCGTTACGCGCCATAATAGTTACGCGCCATTGTAGTTGTGTCCCTATGTCCCACCTGTGAATATAGATATATATATATATATATGGTTTTAACTACGTAAAACTTGCGAATATACAACATTCTTTGCTGTCCCATTGTCTTTGCATATAAATAGATTGTCAGGTTATCCCCCTGTTTCCCCCGGTGTCCCCGTTGTAGTTGTGTCCCTGTGTCCCGGTCGTCATTTATATTCCCTGTGTCCCGGGTCCCGGTCATCATTTGTATCCCGGTGTCCCGGTCTGTATATACATTCGTTTTTTAGTTTTGTTTTTCTCCTTTATTTTTTTCCTTTTTTTTTCTTTTTTAGCTTATTTAGATTTTTAGATTTTTTAGTTTTTTTTATTAGTTTTTAGTTTTTATTTCTTTTTAGTTTTTTTGTCCCGGTCGTCATTTATATCCCCCTGTTTCCCCCGGTGTCCCCGTTGTAGTTGTGTCCCTGTGTCCCGGTCGTTATTTATATTCCCTGTGTCCCGGTCGTCATTTGTATCCCGGTGTACCGGTCTGTATATACATTCGTTTTTTAGTTTTGTTTTTCTCCTTTATTTTTTTCCTTTTTTTTTCTTTTTTAGTTTATTTAGATTTTTAGATTTTTTAGTTTTTTTATTAGTTTTTAGTTTTTTTTTCTTTTTAGTTTTTTTGTAGTTTTTACCTTCTTTTTAGTTTTGTTAATTTTTTTTTTTACTTGTGTCCTGGTCGTCATTTATACTCCCTGTGTCCCGGTGCTTTGTTGATTGCTAATCGAACATTCCTTTTGTCCTGGTCGCTTTCTCTTTGAGTGTCGTCATTTATTTTTTTCTTTTTTAGTTCTTTTAGTTTTTACCTTTTTTAGTTTTTTTTTAGTTTTTAGTTTTTTTAGTTTCTTACCTTTTTTTAGTTTTTTTAGTTTTTTAGCTTTTTTATTTTTTTTATTAGTTTTTAGTTTTTTTGTAGTTTTTTGCCTTTTTTTTTAGTTTTTTGTCCTGGTCGCTTTCTCTTTGAGTGTCGTCATTTATTAGTTTTTTCCTTTTTTTTTTAGTTTTTTATTGGTTTTTACCTTTATTTTAGCTTATTTTTCAGTTTTTTCCTTTTTTTTAGTTTTTTTTTATTTTTTATTTTTTTTAGTTTTTTACCTTTTTTTAGTTTTTTTAGTTTTTTTTAGTTTTTTAGCTTTTTTACTTTTTTTATTAGTTTTTAGTTTTTTTTTTGTAGTTTTTGCCTTTTTTTAGTTTTTTCAGTTTTTTTTTTAGTTTTTTATTGGTTTTTACCTTTATAGTTTTTTTAGTTTTTTAGCTTTTTTATTTTTTTTATTAGTTTTTAGTTTTTTTTGTAGTTTTTGCCTTTTTTTAGTTTTTTCAGTTTTGACGTCACCTAATCCAGTTTTTTCAGGTGACGTCACCTGACACATCCATCCACACATCCATCCACACATCCACAGACAGACAACTTATTTTTATATATATAGATATATATATATATATATATATATATATATATATATATATATATATATTATATGTAATATGTATTACATTATATATAATATATTATAATGGTAATATATTATATTGGTAACTAGCTGTTGGTGGGGGCGCTTCGTGCCCCCAAGCCCCCCCCTCCCGCGCGTAAGTCGTTACGCTCCATTGTAGTTGTGTCCCTGTGGCCCACCTGTGAATATATATCTTCTATATATATATAAAAATAAGTTGTCTGTCTGTGGATGGATGGATGTGTCAGGTGACGTCACCTGAAAAAACTGGATCAGGTGACGTCAAAACTGAAAAAACTAAAAAAAGGCAAAAACTACAAAAAAAAACTAAAAACTAATAAAAAAGCTAAAAAACTAAAAAAACTAAAAAAAGGCAAAAACTACAAAAAAAACTAAAAACTAATAAAAAAATAAAAAAGCTAAAAAACTAAAAAACTAAAAAAACTAAAAAAAGGTAAAAAACTAAAAAAAGGTAAAAAACTAAAAAAAAATAAAAACTAAAAAAAACTAAAAAAAAAGGAAAAAAACTGAAAAATAAGCTAAAATAAAGGTAAAAACCAATAAAAAACTAAAAAAAAAAACTGAAAAAACTAAAAAAAGGCAAAAACTACAAAAAAAACTAAAAACTAATAAAAAAAGTAAAAAAGCTAAAAAACTAAAAAAACTAAAAAAACTAAAAAAAGGTAAAAAACTAAAAACAATAAAAAATAAAAAAAAAACTAAAAAAAAGGAAAAAACTGAAAAATAAGCTAAAATAAATGACGACACTCAAAGAGAAAGCGACCAGGACAAAAGGAATGTTCGATTAGCAATCAACAAAGCACCGGGACACAGGGAGTATAAATGACGACCAGGACATAAGTAAAAAAAAAATTAACAAAACTAAAAAGAATGTAAAAACTACAAAAAAACTAAAAAGAAAAAAAAACTAAAAACTAATAAAAAAAACTAAAAAATCTAAAAATCTAAATAAACTAAAAAAGAAAAAAAAAGGAAAAAAATAAAGGAGAAAAACAAAACTAAAAAACGAATGTATATACAGACCGGTACACCGGGATACAAATGACGACCGGGACACAGGGAATATAAATGACGACCGGGACACAGGGACACAACTACAACGGGGACACCGGGGGAAACAGGGGGATATAAATGACAACCGGGACAAAAAAACTAAAAAGAAAAAAACTAAAAACTAATAAAAAAAACTAAAAAATCTAAAAATCTAAATAAGCTAAAAAAGAAAAAAAAGGAAAAAAATAAAGGAGAAAAACAAAACTAAAAAACGAATGTATATACAGACCGGGACACCGGGATACAAATGACGACCGGGACACAGGGAATATAAATGACGACCGGGACACAGGGACACAACTACAACGGGGACACCGGGGGAAACAGGGGGATGTAAATGACGACCGGGACACCGGGACAGGGAATGGTCGATTAGCAATCACCATCAACAAAGCTCAAGGGCAATCATTAGAATCATGAGGTATAGATCTGAATACAGATTGTTTTCCCATGGACCATTATATGTTGCATGTTCAAGAGTCGGTAAACCTGACAATCTATTTATATGCAAAGACAATGGGACAGCAAAGAATGTTGTATATTCGCAAGTTTTACGTAGTTAAAACCATATATATATATATATATATATATATATATATATATATATCTATATTCACAGGTGGGACATAGGGACACAACTACAATGGCGCGTAACTATTATGGCGCGTAACGACTTACGCGCGCGGGGGGGCTTGGGGGGGCGCGAAGCGCCCCCACCAACTAGGTGTTGGGGTGGCGCGAAGCGCCACCCCAACAGCTAGTATATATATATATATATATATATATATATATATATATATATATATATATATATATATATATATATATATATATATGTATATATATATATAAATATATATATATATATATATATATATATATATATATATATATATATATATATATATATATATATATATATATATATATATATATATATATATATATATACATATATATTAAGTTCTTAACTAGGTAAAACTTGCGAATATAGAACATTCTTCGCTGTCCCATTGTCTGTGCATATATATAGATTGTCAGGTTTACCGACTCTTGAACATGCAACATATAATTGTCCATGGGAAAAACAATCCGTATTCATATCTATACCGCATTTTTCTAATGATTGCCCTTGAGCTTTGTTGATGGTGATTGCTAATCGAACATTCCCTGTGTCCCCGTCGTCATTTATATATCCCCCTGTCCCCCCGTCGTCCCCGTTGTAGTTGTGTTCCTGTGTCCCGGTCGTCATTTATATTCCCTGTGTCCCGGTCGTCATTTGTGTCCCGGTGTCGCGGTCTGTAATTTCTCTTTGAGTGTCCCGGTCTTCATTCATATTCCCTGTGTCCCCGTGTCTCGGTCGTCATTTGTGTCCCAGTGTCCCGGTCTGTAACGTCATAAAGTCTTCAATGGCTCTGGTGGTGCAGGTAGTTGAGGAAGTTTAACTTTTCCTGAGGCGCAACACATTCCCATTGTTTCACCATTAAATTTCAAGGCCTTGCAATAGGGACATATTTTAGACATAGTCCCGATTTGAACACATCTACTCAAGCTATAATCATCTACTGGGCTGTACCTGAATGCCAGGCGATAATTTTCACGTTGCTCTTGTGATTCCTCGGCACGCTTTCTTTTGGCCTTATCTCTTTGAGCCGCAAGCCTGTTTTCATGTTGCTCTTGTGATTTCTCGGCACGCTTTCTTTTGGTAGTTTCTCTTTGAGCCGCAAGCCTGTTTTCACGTTGCTCTTGTGATTCCTCGGCACGCTTTCTTTTGGTAATTTCTCTTTGAGCCGCAAGCCTGTTTTCACGTTGCTCTTGTGATTCTTCGGCACGCTTTCTTTTGGTAATTTCTCTTTGAGCCGCGAGCCTGTTTTCACGTTGTTCTTGTGATTCCTCGGCACGATTTTTTTGGTAATTTCTCTTTGAGACGCAAGCCTGTTTTCACGCTGTTCTTGTGATTCCTCGGCACGCTTTCTTTTCTTACTTTCTCTATTAGCTGCAAGCCTTTTGGCATTAACTCTTTGAGCAGCTTCCTCGGCCGTTTCTTCTGTCAATGTAAGATCTATAATAAAATTTCTCTTTGAATCGCCTTCTTATATACTTATAATGACGCTATATACAAAGCCTTTGACGTCCTATACAAAACCTTTGACGTCATATGCAAAGCCTTATATACTTATAATGACGTCATTTGCGGACAAAAAAACACACATCTGCGGACAAACACAAAACACAAAACATGGACGAACACACAAACTTACAACTTATATGTATATATATATATATATATATATATATATATATATATATATATATATATATATATATATATATATATATATATATATATATATCTATATATATAAAAATAAGTTGTCTGTCTGTGGATGTGTGGATGGATGTGTGGATGGATGTGTCAGGTGACGTCACCTGAAAAAACTGGATTAGGTGACGTCAAAACTGAAAAAACTAAAAAAAGGCAAAAACTACAAAAAAAACTAAAAACTAATAAAAAAAATAAAAAAGCTAAAAAACTAAAAAAACTATAAAGGTAAAAACCAATAAAAAACTAAAAAAAAAACTGAAAAAACTAAAAAAAGGCAAAAACTACAAAAAAAAACTAAAAACTAATAAAAAAAGTAAAAAAGCTAAAAAACTAAAAAAACTAAAAAAACTAAAAAAAGGTAAAAAACTAAAAAAAATAAAAAATAAAAAAAAACTAAAAAAAAGGAAAAAACTGAAAAATAAGCTAAAATAAAGGTAAAAACCAATAAAAAACTAAAAAAAAAAAGGAAAAAACTAATAAATGACGACACTCAAAGAGAAAGCGACCAGGACAAAAAACTAAAAAAAAAGGCAAAAACTACAAAAAAACTAAAAACTAATAAAAAAAATAAAAAAGCTAAAAAACTAAAAAAACTAAAAAAAGGTAAAAAACTAAAAAAACTAAAAACTAAAAAAAAACTAAAAAAGGTAAAAACTAAAAGAACTAAAAAAGAAAAAAATAAATGACGACACTCAAAGAGAAAGCGACCAGGACAAAAGGAATGTTCGATTAGCAATCAACAAAGCACCGGGACACAGGGAGTATAAATGACGACCAGGACACAAGTAAAAAAAAAAAATTAACAAAACTAAAAAGAAGGTAAAAACTACAAAAAAACTAAAAAGAAAAAAAAACTAAAAACTAATAAAAAAACTAAAAAATCTAAAAATCTAAATAAACTAAAAAAGAAAAAAAAAGGAAAAAAATAAAGGAGAAAAACAAAACTAAAAAACGAATGTATATACAGACCGGTACATCGGGATACAAATGACGACCGGGACACAGGGAATATAAATAACGACCGGGACACAGGGACACAACTACAACGGGGACACCGGGGGAAACAGGGGGATATAAATGACGACCGGGACAAAAAAACTAAAAAGAAATAAAAACTAAAAACTAATAAAAAAAACTAAAAAATCTAAAAATCTAAATAAGCTAAAAAAGAAAAAAAAAGGAAAAAAATAAAGGAGAAAAACAAAACTAAAAAACGAATGTATATACAGACCGGGACACCGGGATACAAATGATGACCGGGACCCGGGACACAGGGAATATAAATGACGACCGGGACACAGGGACACAACTACAACGGGGACACCGGGGGAAACAGGGGGATAACCTGACAATCTATTTATATGCAAAGACAATGGGACAGCAAAGAATGTTGTATATTCGCAAGTTTTACGTAGTTAAAACCATATATATATATATATATATCTATATTCACAGGTGGGACATAGGGACACAACTACAATGGCGCGTAACTATTATGGCGCGTAACGACTTACGCGCGCGGGGGGGCTTGGGGGGGGCGCGAAGCGCCCCCACCAACTAGGTGTTGGGGTGGCGCGAAGCGCCACCCCAACAGCTAGTATATATATATATATTGATAATAAACTTTGGTAAAACTATTGGTAATAAACTGGTATATTCCCTAAATGCATCTGATAAAATTTTTGATATAGTCCTTTTGATCAAATTAGACCAAAAATCATCTAACAAATACTCCAGGGTTTACACAACCCTTCAGTATTGTATGTTATGCCCTTGTGGCATATTAGTTTTTATACGAGGGTTTTTAGAATAGTTCAAAGATCAGACAAGTCCTACCGCATCCTTTCTTCCGTGACATCAAATCGTCCTAGAATTGTCTTCCTAGAATTTCTTATAATTTTATATTCTCTATATCTTTATTCTTAGAGGTTCATTCAAGAGTACAATAATACCCTGTCTTCGTAGATTTTGAAAAATAAATTTTTATTAATATTTTCATTGGAAATAATTGAAAACGCTCCGCTTTCCTACATTTAAAACAATGTTCTTTGCATCTTATTTTTAAAAACCAAGAACAATCCTTCCTCTACTCTTTGGTGAATACGCGCCCCCGCAAGAGTTTCTCTTGGCTTTGAGTTTCCTATAATTTCCTTCAAGGAAATGTCTTCTTAGCCTCACACTCTTCTTTTGTATCGATCCTCTAATTTCCAGAGAAGTTCTCCTTCAGAAATAGAAGTGGAAAACGCTCGTGACATTCTTTTTTCTATCAGGTTTTGAAACTTTTTTGTATATTGCTTGTCACCATGTAACAACAGGTCAATCCACCTACTTTATAGAAAATGAAGTACTGGAGGGGAAACAGGGTACAATCGTATTACCGTCAAGATGAGACACCCCACACTGAGTGCTTTAAAAACAGTTTTCTAATACGCCGCAACTAGATTTTCCCTAGGAAGTCTATATCTGAAAACGTGTCTGTTCCTTTAAAAGGGAGTTTAAAAGACACAACTCAAGGGGAGGGGGGCTTAATGAACGTTTTAAATTGTGGCATTTTAGGTGCCACGATAAATCCTTAGCGGTCGTCGTCAGTGGTGATCGCTTTATCGGTCAGGTCACTTGAAAACTATCTTGAAAAATAGAGATTTGTTCAATACAACCGAGTTAAAAACTGTTTCTCCAATACCATTGGTTTATTTTTGTGGTGTGTTTTCGCTAGCCTATACACTACTCCTTAAGTTTATGTCAGAGAGAGAAGCCAAGTAACCTCTGGCTTTTTTGTCTCTTGTTGCTAGGCCAAATTTTGAGCTAGCAAAAAGAACGCCAAACCTGATCTACCCACCTACCAGCGCTACCAGCGAAAAGCTAGTTATACCAGCGCTACCGATGTAAAAAAGGATTTTCCTTGCTGTTCAGGTTGGGGGGGGGGGTTGTAATTTCACTTACAGATGGTAGAATTTATTAAAAAGCATGTAAATATGAGGAATAGTTTTTGAATGAACCGTTAAAAATTTATCTGTGACGTTCTAGTAGCCCACTAGCTAAAAAAAAAATGAAAAAAGAAAAAACGGGATACATACCAGTGCTAGCTACCTATGCAAAAAAGTAATCATTCTTGTTGTTTGTGGTGGGGTCTGTAACGTCCCTGTTCAAGGTTTTCGACAAGGACAATTCCAGTTGTGCGGTTCTCATCTCGATCCGACACAATTTTCGAGGTTTTCCAGGCTGTTTTTGGAAAGTCCCATGATAAACTTTTACCATGAGGATTAGTCGAAATCATATTTATTGCTCCAGAATCAGCTTTAAGCGGTAATTTTTTCTCACTTGACAGTTGTTGTTTTTTTTTCAAATAGCATTTTATTTTAAAAATTTTTGTTACTATGGGCTGTGGTTCGTTCTTTACTAGGTTCCCCCTACTGGAGCAACCATGGCTTTGAACCATTAAAAATTACGAAAAGTCTTTGCATTACAAGATTGTTTACAATTAAATTTCAAGTTTAATAGTTCAATAGTATATTGGGCGTAGCGTAGAGGGGATACAGGGGATGAAAGAATTTATGAGGACTATTCCCCTTAAAGAGTTATTTTTTTTCTCATTTTGATTTTTTAGCCATAAATTTAGCGGTATTTATTGCTAAAGTTATGGGGAAAAGACATGTAGTTAGTTTGATTTATTGAACAACTTCACTCCTAACGCAAATTGAAATAAAAAAAATTCATTTAATGAGATATGAAATCGAAAAACTGGTAAATGGTAGTTCTGTTTGATTTATCCCTGGTTTCGAATGAGTCACTCATAACAGAGTGGGGATTGCACTAGAAAAGTATTGTGAGCAGTTTTAAGTTTGTTTTGAAACTTTTGTAGTTAAACATATTTTACTTTCCTTGGTAAGTTTCAAAATGGTGGTAAGTTGCATATGTGTGATCAGGTCATAAATAACATTTTTTAGCGTTTAATCTTTTTCGTAACTTCTCATATCCACCCACTGAGTGTGACCTTTTGTAGACAAAACTCCTAACAAATTAGAAACCACGCATATATTTTTTTTCCCTATCGATTGCTAGGGAATATTTTCTCTAACATCTTAACCGCTTTAATCAGAAGTATGCAGCTACATTACAAAGATAGGAAAAAGGGTTGCCAAAAACAATACCAAGATAGGGGTGAAACTGAATTATGTGATGTCCTTGAAGTTTGAAAAAATGCAACTAGAAACTGCTAAAAAAAATTTATGGACGCTTCAACAGATCGTTTCATATGCGGTTTAGTGATGGAATCGGTGTAAAGCCAGTGTTAAACTGAGCCAATTATTGAGCCGAGTGGATTGGTGTGCTGGATTCAGGATCCTTTGTCTGAGAGGACGAGGGTTCGAATCCTAGTTGACCCAATTATTTAGTTTGGGACGGGGGTCAGTGGCGTGACTCTGTATTCTCAGCCAGAGTCGAACCAGCTCTAAATGGGTACCTGGAGAAATCTGGGGAAGGTAAACAGGAAGGGTGTGCGAAAGCACAGGATGGTTGGCCCCCAACCCCCCATTGCTTTTCCTGGCTGAAGGGCCAAGAAACGGAGATCAGCACCGCCGGTAGGGACTGTAAAGTCTAATTCCATATTATTTACCTTTTACTTTACCAATTATTTTCATAAGATCTTTTGATTGGCTGAAGCAATGATTCTTAAACTTATTTCGACACTGTATCCCTTTTTATTTACAAAACATTTATATAGTCCTTCTCAGTTATCGGTACTAACAGTTTGAGAACCACTGGGCCAAAGTATTCTATAGAAAAAAATTGAAATGAATCGAAACTCAATTAGAAGAAATTCATTAGAAAAATTAGGAAAACTTCGATATTAGAAAGATTTCATCCTGAATGTGCCCTTAGCGAAGGCTTTAGATATTTCCGATGCAATGGTTACAGTAGAATCTGAATCAGCGACCCTTTCGAAAGGAAAGAACTCAGAAATTCACATAAAAATGAAGAATAATGTCAAGGTCAACAAGCCTTATATGATCGTTTTGCTACCATTTTGGAAAAATAGTCATATTTCTGATAAATACAGGTAGCAAAATCCAAGTGCATATCAATTTATTTACCGAAGTTCAATCAGTGACACACAAAATATAAATGACTCATAGAAAAGATAAGACTCTATTAGGACAACTTCATCTTACGCTTTTGGTTACTATAGCTAATCGGTAAGCAGTACTGTAAATAGAAAAATATTTCATATAACATTTAACTTAAATATACACTCTCCCCAGTTACGACTTTGCTTTATGAGATGAGGATTTTCCAATAACCTTATACAGGACTTCTATTCTCAGAAAAGTTGAAATAACTACCTAAAGGGTCTGAGTTCGGTGTTACACTGGGTTCGGTCTTCCGGTGAAGTACATGCACTGAAATCTGTTATGGAGAGGGGGCATGGATTATTGGTGAAAGCACCTAGTAACAGGCGTATTATTTGGAAGTAAGGCGGGAAAAAAACATGAGATTTTAGGGGTCTGGTGTTTAACCACCACCACCCCTCGTGTAACATTCTTCTCATTCGAATACACGCACATGCACATTCGAAGCACATGTACTGAAATCTACTCTGGAGAGGGGTCATGGATTATTGGTGAAAAAATCAAGTAACAGGCGTACTATTTGGAAGTAAGGGGGGAAATCATGAGATTTTAGGGGTATGGTGTTTAAACCCCCCCCCCCCCCCCTCCGTGTAACATTCTTCCCATTTGAAGCTTAGACAATAAATAAGCTTAGAAGTGTATCAGAAGTGTATGCTTTCAATTTGCTTTATTGTTTGTTTTATTTAGCTTGTTGGCTTCATCTCTGAATGTGTCTTATCAGACAGTTCGTGGTAACGAACTGTAGTAAGGAGCGACCCGGCTCAATAGTAACCGAAACTCTAAAAAAAGAAATTTTTGATACCAACAGTTACATCAAAAGAATTGCATTTTTACGCTGATTCTAAATATGTAAGTTTAATCAGGTTTATTTTTACCCATCAAAAGCTACGAGCCTGAGAGAATTTGCCTTATTTTAGAAAATAGGTGGAAACACCCCCTAAAAGTCAAAGAATCTTAACGAAAATCACACATACCATGGGATTCAGCGTATCAGAGAACCTTAGTGAGAAGTTTCAAGCACCTATCTACAAAAATATAGAATTTTGTATTTTTTGCCAGAAGACAGATCACGGATGCGTGTTTATTTGTTTTTTGTTTTGTTTTTTCTTTTCCCCAGGCGTGATCGTATCGACCCAGTGGTCCTAGAATGTCGCAATAAGGCTCAATCTAACGGAAATTAAAAGTTCTAGTTCCCTTTTTAAGTTACCAAAAAATTGGGAGGGTACCTAGGCCCCCTCCCACGCTCATTTTTTCCAAAGTTACTAGATCAAAATTCTGAGATAGCCATTTTGTTCAGCATGGTCGAAAAACCTAATAATTATGTCTTTGGGGACGACTGGCTCCACCACACTTCCCGGGGGAGGGGACTGTCTCCTCAACGCCTTGCTCTTTACGCTAAAGTTTTTTTTTATTTTTTTAAAAAGCAGAGTTGTGAGAAAGAATCAAACTTTAGGGTAAATAGCAAGGCATTGAGGAGGGGAGAACCCCTTTCATAAATGGAATAATTTCTGTTCGTTTTAAGTTTTAATGTCGCTCCTTACTTGCAGTTAAAAAACTTGTTCTTTTTCATTCAATTTCACTTAGAATTGGCGTATAGTTTTAAATTTATCCCTTAGTAAGCCTTTTATGTTTGTTTACTTTGACCTTTCTTTCCTCTTGTGCCTCCAGAGACACCTAGAGTATCGACAAGAATTCCTTAATCTTTTCGGTAACCTGTTGCTACCAGCACGGCTTCCAAATCCGGCTACAGAATTCTGTATATGCTCCGTTGCATGTCCCTAAGGAGAACTCTTTTGCTCGATCATGCCGATTTTTCCGACTTCAAAGCCCCCGTTATAAAAAAAAATGGCTTAGATATGTCTATCGTATATATATATATATATATATATATATATATATATATATATATATATATATATATATATATATATATATATATATATATATATATGTATATAACACACAAGAAAAAGTCTTTGGCTTTATATTAGTTGGAATAGTAAAGAACCAACCACATGAAACAGCAAAGTACACTCGTTCAAAGACGAAGCCATCTGTATCATATCTATATGATACATGGAAGAAACCATGGATACATTGAGTACATACAAGATGGCTATAGAAGCCATCTGTATGACATCGGCGTCGGTATCACAGAAGCGTAAAAAATAAACCGAATTGGAAAGTAAAGGATAATGAAATAAAAAAAATAAAGTGAAAACTACTCGGAACAAATTAGCATACGAGATGCTTAAAGTAACCTAACCCTATTCTCACCCCCTTATGTGCAAATATATAGTCCAAATTATTCAAGTCCAATGCATTTTGTCGCCCGTTATATGTCTTTGTGGCTTTGAAACCGGTTTCTGAGATCTTGCATTCAGATTGAGCTTGAAACCTCTGCAACAAGGTTCTCTGATATTCTAAATCTATGGCGGAGTTCGAATATTGGCATTTGAGACTCGATATGTCCAGTGTAAGTCCAGGCTTATTCCACGACATCATTCTTACTGGCCAGAATTAACTGCTTTTGTTTTCAGTTTAAGTGCCATGGCTCGGCTACATACGACAGGAGCGACTGAAAATTGCTATTGAAGAGTCCAAGCTTGACAGAAATTATTTATTTATTTAACACAAAAAAAAAGATGAATGTTCTGACAGGGAATGTTGACATATAGGAGCGTTTGACCTTTTGAAAATTTGGGAATCCATTTCCTATTTGTTTGTCTCTAAACGATAGAAACTAGTGAATTCGAATGTTATTCTCGGTCTAGATGAGGGTGATGAAATGAGGGACTAATCTTCAACAAGTCACTAGTTGCGCGAGTTTCTTCTGGATTCACTAAACTTATTGATTTATTGTATATATTTGGTTTTTGGTTTATTGGTTTATGGTTTCATAAAAACCGGTGTAGATTCTGATAAAAAAAAATATCTGATAAAAGATTCCGTCGTTTAAATCCGAGGACGCATTGAGCAATTGCGCTAGGGAATATTTAGATAGAGACCCCACTGTGGTTAAATAAGTGCTGCTTAAGTTACTTATGCAATCGTACATTCACATCGCTATATTTATCTTTTTTTTAATATTGAAAGCTATCTTGAAAGAATCTTGAAAGAATATGTCTATTTGTTTTATCTCCTGTAATGTCTATACTTTAACTTCTTTTTCCCCTTCTCTTTTATTGCGTTTATTCCTTCCCTACTTCCCAATTACGTGCTTCGTGCTACCAGGCTGCTTTGAGAGTCAAGGATCCTATCGTTATATCTACCCTTTTTTCTTTTGCAGTTTCTGCATTATTATTTCTCTATTTTTTCTTTTTCTTTCATTACGTTTACCATTTTCTTTGTGTTTTCTTTTTTCTTTCATTGCATAAATGTCCTCTGGGGGGGGATTTCAGGATGTAGGTATACCAAGTAGGACTTGTCAAGCGTAATGGAAACTGTGTAAAGTATGGCGGAACCGCGCAGCACACATTGTGCTCCGAGACAGAGACGGATCTAGACATATTGGTGCCCGGGGCAAATATGGCAATTGGTACTCCCCCTCCCCCGTCAACAAACCGATGATAGATATCAAATCGTGGTTACTTTACTTCTTTAAAGAATATATTTAATTATTGTTAATTTATTTAATAATTTTATTATCATTAAAATATATTTTTTATGTAAATCCTGATCTGCAAAACAAGGCCTAAGAAAACTCTAAGATTCCACGTAACGACATTTTATTGGTAAATAGTTCACACAGAACCGTCACTTATAGGGAGAGGGACCCCCTCCCCAAATTTTTGGGCCACTCGGTAAAAAATGAGTCGGTAAAATCATGGCATGAAGTACGACGATTTTACCGACTCAGTCAAAATTTTTCGTTTGATTAAATTCTGACATGTTATCTAGAGAAATATTCAACTTGGTCCGTAAAGGCAGCAGTTTTACCGACTCCTGCCGTAACTTTACAGATGGTGCCACGATTTTCCGTTTGATTTAATAAAGAGCATGGAAATAGTGACATGACATAAACCGAAATCTCAATCTCTATCAGAAGATTATGCGGTTTTACCGATTAGTGCAGTGATCTTACGTATTGTATTCAAAACAGACGTTATGCTATTTATTGATTAAAAAAAAAAAAAAAAAAAAAAAAAAGTCGGGAAAAACGACCGGCCAGTTGGTAAAATTCCTCCCTCTCCCCCAAATATTTTAGCTAGTAACTACCCTGAGTACATATACAAAATAAATTATATACAATCAACCTAATCCTGTACACTACAAATTAACTTTTCGAGGTTTTCTCAATTTAAAAGTCTTTAGAATGTCTTAATACGGAGCTTCCTAACCATATCATGTTCTATGTGGATTATATTCAAGTTAGTCAAGCGCTGCTCGGCCGTCTTGTTTCTAAAACAATTTTTAATAAACTTTAATTCGCTAAAGCTTCTTTACTTATAAGCTTCTTCCATTTGATCGGATCAAGAAGGGTCTCATTAGGTGCACCCCCTATTAATTGGCTCCCTGAGCAAGTTGCCCCTTGCCTCCTAGATCCGTTCCTGCTCGGAAATATACGCCGGGCGATGGAAAGTGGGCGTCCCTCGAATTGCACAAGGTGTTACGTGACAATGATCTTAAAACGTAAAGAACGATTATGCCAATTCAGTCTCTTTAATAATATTTAACGTTTGTATATATATATTGATATATGTATAAGGGGTCAAGGGGGCAACTTGCTCAGGGAGCCAGTTGGTTGGAGGGTGCACCTCGATTTGCGCAAGTTGTTACGTGACAATGGTCTTAAAACGTAAATAACGATTATGACAATTCAGTCTGTTTAATAATATTTAACGTTTGTATATATATATATATATATATACTAGCTGTTGGGGTGGCGCTTCGCGCCACCCCAACACCTAGTTGGTGGGGGCGCTTCGCGCCCCCCCCAAGCCCCCCCGCGCGCGTAAGTCGTTACGCGCCATAATAGTTACGCGCCATTGTAGTTGTGTCCCTATGTCCCACCTGTGAATATAGATAGATATATATATATGGTTTTAACTACGTAAAACTTGCGAATATACAACATTCTTTGCTGTCCCATTGTCTTTGCATATAAATAGATTGTCAGGTTTACCGACTCTTGAACATGCAACATATAATGGTCCATGGGAAAACAATCTGTATTCAGATCTATACCTCATGATTCTAATGATTGCCCTTGAGCTTTGTTGATGGTGATTGCTAATCGACCATTCCCTGTCCCGGTGTCCCGGTCGTCATTTACATCCCCCTGTTTCCCCCGGTGTCCCCGTTGTAGTTGTGTCCCTGTGTCCCGGTCGTCATTTATATTCCCTGTGTCCCGGGTCCCGGTCGTCATTTGTATCCCGGTGTCCCGGTCTGTATATACATTCGTTTTTTAGTTTTGTTTTTCTCCTTTATTTTTTTCCTTTTTTTTTCTTTTTTAGCTTATTTAGATTTTTAGATTTTTTAGTTTTTTTATTAGTTTTTAGTTTTTTTTTTTTTTGTCCCGGTCGTCATTTATATCCCCCTGTTTCCCCCGGTGTCCCCGTTGTAGTTGTGTCCCTGTGTCCCGGTCGTCATTTATATTCCCTGTGTCCCGGTCGTCATTTGTATCCCGGTGTACCGGTCTGTATATACATTCGTTTTTTAGTTTTGTTTTTCTCCTTTATTTTTTTCCTTTTTTTTTCTTTTTTAGTTTATTTAGATTTTTTAGTTTTGTCCTGGTCGTCATTTATACTCCCTGTGTCCCGGTGCTTTGTTGATTGCTAATCGAACATTCCTTTTGTCCTGGTCGCTTTCTCTTTGAGTGTCGTCATTTATTTTTTTCTTTTTTAGTTCTTTTAGTTTTTACCTTTTTTAGTTTTTTTTTAGTTTTTATTTTTTTTAGTTTTTTACCTTTTTTTAGTTTTTTTAGTTTTTTTAGTTTTTTAGCTTTTTTATTTTTTTTATTAGTTTTTAGTTTTTTTGTAGTTTTTGCCTTTTTTTTAGTTTTTTTAGTTTTTTAGCTTTTTTATTAGTTTTTAGTTTTTTTTGTAGTTTTTGCCTTTTTTTAGTTTTTTTAGTTTTTTATTTTTTTTATTAGTTTTTAGTTTTTTTTGTAGTTTTTGCCTTTTTTTTCTCTTTGAGTGTCGTCATTTATTAGTTTTTTCCTTTTTTTTTAGTTTTTTATTGGTTTTTACCTTTATTTTAGCTTATTTTTCAGTTTTTTCCTTTTTTTTAGTTTTTTTTTATTTTTTATTTTTTTTAGTTTTTTACCTTTTTTTAGTTTTTTTAGTTTTTTTAGTTTTTTTAGTTTTTTAGCTTTTTTACTTTTTTTATTAGTTTTTAGTTTTTTTTTGTAGTTTTTGCCTTTTTAGTTTTTTATTGGTTTTTACCTTTATAGTTTTTTTAGTTTTTCAGCTTTTTTATTTTTTTTATTAGTTTTTAGTTTTTTTTGTAGTTTTTGCCTTTTTTAGTTTTTTCAGTTTTGACGTCACCTGATCCAGTTTTTTCAGGTGACGTCACCTGACACATCCATCCACACATCCACAGACAGACAGACAACTTATTTTTATATATATAGATAGATATATATATATATATATATATATATATATATATATATATATATATATATATATATATTTATATTTACATATATATAATAACAATAACAATAATGATTATAATTACAAAAAATAATAGCGTTTAACAATTATTTTAAGTTAGTAATATAAAAATATCAATGTTCGTTTTTGCTGTTTTTAGAGAGCGAATTCTGGACGCATTTGACCTTTTGAAAAGTTGAGAATCTACTTACTGTTTGTTTGTCTCCGAACAACAGTAACTGGGTAACTCGAAGTAGATTGTTCTATGCCACTGGGTGTTTCCATCCCAATTTAGTTCTCTTCAATCCCTAATAAAATTTAGCTTCCATCGATTTGACTAAAAATTGAAGTTCGAAAACTGTATTTTTCAGTGTTAAAGGCAAACAAAAAGTTGATTATCGGTTACTCGGAAATATTTTTCTTTTAATATTTTCGAGTCTACAAAAAAAAAAACTTTTAATGCTCAGTTTCTTTCATAAGACGGCAGATGACAATCAAAATTAGTAAGAAAATCAGCAAAAAGTAAACAAAAAGTAATGAAAATCAGCAGTGTCATACAAAAAGACAAAGGACAATCAAAACTAGTAGTGAAAATCAGCAAAAAGTAATGAAAATCAGCAGTGTCTTATACAAAAAGACAACTGACAATCAAAACAGGTAGTGAAAATCAGCAAAAAATCTGCGAAAAGTAATGAAAATCACCAGTGTCTTATACAAAAAGACAATTGACAATCAAAATTAGTGGTGAAAATCAGCAAAAATCAAGATAAATACATGGCACCAAATACCTTATGCAGCTGTAGCTTTTATTCGTGGCCTTGTCTTTTTTATCATGGTTGTAGCAGCAGCTGCACCGTAGTACGGTGTAAACCATCGTCCAAATTAATCGAAAGTTAAAGAGTAAATTTTCCAAAAAGCTTTCTAGTGATAAATATTTCCTAGTTGAGACTGATTCGAATATAATAACTATTATTCAGTTTCAATAAAATAATGATTTGCAATAATTGAAACGATTTTTCGAGAATTTCAAAAGACATTTATTTTTCCTTAATCGTAATTGCAGCTCTAGTTGCCACCTATTAAATTGCCAGCTATGGCTCGTAGTAATCGAAACTCGGAAGTATATTTTTGTAGAAACTGTCTGATTTCATCATATTTTGGTGTATTTCATTATGATTAACCTAACTTTACTTCTTGAGTGTGGTCGCTACAATACAGAAGTACTAGAAATAATAAATATTATTCAGATCCAACAGAATTAAAATTTCCAGTTGTTGAGACAGTTTTTTAGAATTCCAAGGATTGTCCAGGCAAATCTGGCCGAAGGTACCTAAATGAAAACATAGTGATTCGAGCGTAGTTTCCTTCGATTGCTGGATAGCCAATTCGGTTATGAAAACAGATTCTGTGCATTTTTTTTACACCCTACTGTTTTTATTCTCTTTGTCATCTCGTTTACCAAGTTTTCTGTGTTTTTTTTTCATTCCTTCATTTCAATTTCTGTGTTACCTCTTCTTATGAGTAGCACTAAACGATTAACAATTTACTCAGATGTCAGGACAGACTTAAAGGTTTATCTCCCTCTAATGAACCGTTGGTAAACTTATTGGAAAGCATCAGGCTGAAATTATCTGTCTCTATTCGCTCTTCATCCCTGTGTTACTTTCTTCCAGAAGCAAGTTCTTTAATATAATAGCATGTAATACTTATAATAAATTAATAACATGTAGCAATATTTATATTATTTACACAACATTAACAATAGTAATGAAAATATGTTTAAACGAGTAAAACCTTTTAATAAGACAGTGAGAAAAAAACTTTTCTTACAAAAATAAAAATTAAAATCCGAATATATTGGAAGCCTTTATCAAAGAAAGAAAAAAAAAACTAGCCTAATCAAAAGCATATACGGAAAACGCAATAGACGCTATGTGAAAATCGAAAAGAAAAATGAATGAAAACTGGAAATGAAAAAGGGGTTTTCTTTTCGTATTTTTTCGCATAGTTTTTGTGTTTTTCTTCATATGTTCTGTGTAGGCTAGTTCTTTTTTTCAACCGTCGATAAAGGCTTCTGGAAATAAACCCGACTTATTTGGACTTTAATAATTATTTTTGAATTAAAAATTTTTGTATTTTTTACTGTTTCATTAAAAGGTTTTACCCGTCTTCCATAAATTCTCATTGCAATTTTCAATGGAAAAGCAGTGTAGTCTAAGAACTTACTTATAAAATATTATATTCATGTAATATTATATTTTTTCAATTATTGAAATAATATAGTATTACATATTTAAATTCTTATCAATTAATAGTTGAAGATAGCTAAAGTATCCTGGCTTGATTTGAAAAACAGGCAGAAATTAATATTTAACAAATTATCTAGTATATTATTTTAAAATAATATAACTATTTCAACAACCAAAATATCAATTCTTGGCATTTCTCGGCATGATTTGAAAAACAGTCGGAAATTAATTGAAAAAATAAGTGTTATTTTTTCTACTGAAAATAAGGCGCAACATTAAAACTTAAAAGGAACGGAATTTATTACGTAAATGAGGACGACGCCTCTTCCTCAACCCTCGCTCAAAACGCTTAAATCTTAGAAGTTCTTTAAAAATACTCAAGAAATTAAATTTCTTACAAAAAATTGTGACAAAAAGTCATACCTTAGCGTAAAGAGGAAAGGTTGAGAAAGGAGCTCCCCCCTCCTTTTATACGGAATGATTTCCGTTGCCTTTAAGTTTTAATGTTGCGCCTTATTTTCAGTAGAAGAAACACTTGTTTTTTTTGTTTTTTTTTCAACTTTTGGCGGTTTTTAATATCGTGCCGGGAAATGCCAAGAATTGATATTTTGGCTATTGAAAAAGTTGTATTATTTTAGAGTAATATATTTAATTAATTATTAAATATCAAACTTCAAGGCCAAAATTTTGAAGTATCATTCAAGTGCTTAGCAGAGGTTTGGGGTTTTATTTCTTTCATAGAGATAGTATTTGCTCACATATCACTGTCATGTAGTGTCAATAAGTAAAATTATGATCAATGTGTAACTTTGTACGACAGCTAACCATCCAAGTCAGTTCTTCCTTTCCCTTTCGTTTTAGTTTTCGCGTTTTTTTTCTTCTTCCTTTATTTTATTTTGCTTGTCACCTCTTCTCACAAGTAGTACTAGTGATGATAGAGCTTTGTCATTCGATAGTGTATACATAGAATATAGAATACATAGAATATAGAAATATATGTATATAGAATATATAGAATATATATAGAATATATATATATATCTATATATATATATATCTATATATATATCTATATATATATATATATATATATATATATATATATATATATATATATATATATATATATATATATATATATCTGTATATAGAATATATGTATATAGAATATACAATATGTATATAGTGTATATAGAATACAAGACCCTAATTTGTTTAATAAAATTTAACTTATTAACGATTTACGAAAAATATTCTAAAAAGATTGTCCGCGTGATATTTTTGAATAATCTCAAAATACTATTATTTTTTTTTATTAGATATGTAAAACAAACATACTGAAAGAATAAATATCATGAATAATATTTCAAATATTCAAATAGTTATATAATTTCAAAATATTCTATCCGTTGATTTATAAAATAGTATGCTTCATGGCCAAAATGTTATAGTATCTGTCCAATGCTTACTATTTGGTTCGGGACTTTTTTCATAGAGGTATTATTTGGTCACGTATTATCACGTGAAAAAATTATGATTAAAATGTAGCTTTGTACGACACCTGGCCATCCGTTTCGGATATATAAAAAAAAAACAAGTTTTCTCTATGTTTTTTGTTCTCCCTCGTTTTTATTTTGTTTATTCCCTCTTCTTATAAGTAATGGACAGACCTAGAGCTTTGTCCTTCTATAAGGAACCGTTGATAAACTTACTGGTAAACAAATGACTCGAATTCCCTTTCACTATTTCATTCTTCGTCCTAGGATTACTTTCCCCGGGGAACAGATTTTTCGAAATCCTCTTCGCTCTAAGATCAATGCTCGTTTGGATGCGTTGTTCACATTCTAGAAGGGCTGGAAACCAAAATTTTTCCAAAATCCCTCTCAGTCGCTAGGAAAGACCAGTCGTGAGCCTAGCTCTTATCCTATTTACAATTGGATACAAGCCAAGTATGGAGGCAGCCAAGGATGTGTAAGATGTTCAATTTTTTAAATTGAATTAATTAATTAATTGCCTTAAATTAACTTTATAATGAAAAAAAATAATTTACATTCAACAGGTATGGTATGATTTTTACGCCTGCTTTAATGAATAAAACAATCCTGATATGACTTTCGAACACAATGCTGATGTAGCTTATGGTCAAATAGGCCGAAAAGAACAATCCTTGTGTGGGCCTATTTGAATAGCATGACTATGGGCCTAATACGGCTTATAGGTGAAAAACGGCAATTACAGGCCTAATATGACCTAATATAAGTCTAATATGGCTTTTAAATATCCTAACCAGGCTTTAAATCTTAATCAGATCATTTTAACCTTCTTTAGATAATTAAATAAAAGAGTTTTTTTTTTTCAAATTAATGTAGAGTGGCGTTGAAAACTCAAACGAACAAAAACCATCCTAAAAACAAGGGAGGTTCCAAATCTTATCAAACAGTTCGTGGTAACGAACTGTAGTAAGGAGCGACCCGGCTCAATAGTAACCAAAACTCTAAAAAATTGAATTTTGATATCAATAGCTACATCAAAAGAATCGCATTTTAATGCTGATTTTAAATATATAAGTTTCATCAAGTTTAGTCTTAGCCTGAGAAAATTTGCCTTATTTAAGAAAATAGGGAGAAACGCCCCCTAAAAGTCGTAGGATCTTAACGAAAATGACACCATCAGATTCAGCGTATCAGAGAACCCTACTATAGCAGTTTCAAGCTCCTATCTACAAAAATGTGGAATTTTGTATTTTTTGCCAGAAGACAAATCACGGGTGCGTGTTGATTTGTTTGTTTTTTTTCCCCAGGGGTCATCGTATCGACCAAGTGGTCCTAGAATGTCGCAAGAGGGCTCATTCTAACGGAAATGAAAAGTTCTAGTGCCCTTTTTAAGTGACCAAAAAAATTGGAGGGCATCTAGGCCCCCTCCTACGCTCTTTTTTTTCCCAAAGTCAACGGATCAAAATTTTGAGATAGCCATTTTGTTCAGCATAGTCGAAAAACATAATAACTATGTCTTTGGGGATGACCTAAAAGCTTTAGCGTAAAGAGCAAGGGATTGCGGAGGGGACAACCCATTTCATATACGGAGTAATTTCTGTTCGTTTTAAGTTTTAATGTCGCTCCTTACTTTCAGCTAAAAAAAAAATAGTTTTTTTTTTATTTAATCGTTAAAGGACTAGCTAATACTTACCTGATGGCAAAGCAAAATATGTAGCCGGTTGATTTTGTGTAACTCTTTAATTTCAAGCAAAATGTTTTGAGTCATCAGTAAGTCTTTAATGTCATCTTTTACCAGGGCACAGTGAAAAGTCCTTGTTACTTTGCTCTTGTGTTAGAGCACCCTTTCTTTATGGAAAGGAGTAAAACTGTAGTGTAAAACAGGAGGCTTGAGGAGAGGTAGTCTCTTTTATACATCGGATAATTACTGTAGACTATGGCCTTAGTCTTAATGTCACTCTCTACTTTTTTATGCATATATTTTTAATTTCTATTCTTTTCTGACTGCTTTAGTTCTGCCCTTTAATGAAAGACTATCATGAAGAAGTGAAAATAATCATTGCTATACAAAATCTGAAAAAGCCATCCCAGCTTTGTCTCTCAAAGGGATTATCTGTCTTGGCTTTTCTCTAATTAGGCTGTCGAGTCTGATCACTTTGACCAAGTTTTTCACTTTAACCGGAAATGGTCGGTCTTCTGGGAACGACGCGGCTCCCAATGCTCAGGAACGTAAATTATGCAAATCCCCGATAGTTACTGGCTGGTTCTATAGGGATAAAAGGAGTCATGTTCGATCTTGCCTCTCTGATTGGGTAGCCACTTTGGAAGGATTGTTCTTTGGGCCCAGTGGAACACATATTTCTTGGGGGGGGGGGTATTAGGGACTTTAAAATTGGAAAAACACTTTCATTCCCTCATTAGTATGAAAATTATAGCTATAAGTCATTTGAACAAGAAAATCTAAATTACAGATTGAGCCTTGTGGGGGCCCGGGCACCTAGAAAGGGCGAACAAACTTTTTTTCGGTGAACCGGAACTTATTCAAAACTCAAAAAAATATTGCACAAAACTATGCCTGATTTAAATTTTTGGCCGAACTGTCAGATTTTACCTAATTAAATCACAATTCATCATCTTAGTTCTTAAGCAGTTCTTCGAACCAGTAAAATTTTACAAACATTCCTACGATTGACTAAAATAAAACCCTGTCAAATAAAAAAAAAAACGAACAGAAACTAATTCAGAAAACGTTTTCAAAAAAAAATTTGGAGGAAAAGTAAGAGGCTGGGTTAAACTTGAAAGGAGCAGTTAAGTTCAAACTAAAAACATTACTAAGAATAAAAAGCTATAACTCATAAAGAACAGAAATTGATAATGAATAAACTTATCAAACAGTTCGTGGTAACGAACTGTAGTAAGGAGCGACCCGGCTCAATAATAACCAAAACTCTAAAAAATTGAATTTTGATATCAATAGCTACATCAAAAGAATCGCATTTTGATGCTGATTTTAAATATATAAGTTTCATCAAGTTTAGTCTTACCCATCAAAAGTTACGAACCTGAGAAAATTTGCCTTTTTTAAGATAATAGGGGGAAACACCCCCTAAAAGTCGTAGAATCTTAACAAAAATGACACCATCAGATTCAGCGTATCAGAGAACCCTACTGTAGAAGTTTCAAGCTCCTATCCACAAAAATGTGGAATTTTGTATTTTTTTGCCAGAAGACAAATCACGGGTGCGTGTTTTTTTTTTTTTTTTTTTTTTTTTTTTTTTTTTTCAGGGGTCATCGTATCGACCAAGTTGTCCTAGAATGTCGCAAGAGGGCTCATTCTAACAGAAATGAAAAGTTCTAGTGCCCTTTTTAAGTGACCAAAAAATTGGAGGGCATCTAGGCCCCCTCCCACGCTCATTTTTTCCCAAAGTCAACGGATCAAAATTTTGAGATAGCCATTTTGTTCAGCATAGTCGAAAACCATAATAACTATGTCTTTGGGGATGACTTACTCCCCCACAATCCCTGGGGGAGGGGCTGCAAGTTACAAACTTTGACCAGTGTTTACATATAGTAATGGTTATTGGGAAGTGTACAGATGTTTTCAGGGGGATTTTATTTTGTTTGGGGGTGGGGCTGAGGGGAGGGGGCTATGTTGGAGGGTTTTTCCTTGGAGGAATCTGTTATGGGGGAAGAAAAATTCAATGAAAAGGGTGCAGGATTTTCTAGCATTACTATAAGAAAACAATGAAAAATAAACATGAAAACGTTTTTTCAAATGAAAGGAAGGAGTAGCATTGAAACTTAAAACGAACAGAGATTATTACGCATATGAGGGGTTCTAAAAATACTTTAGCATAAAGAGCGGATATTTAGGAGGAGATGTATACCTCGCTCTTTATGCTAAAGTATTTTTAGTAATTTCAACTATTTATTCTACGGCCTTTCTGATTCAGGGGTCATTCTTAAAGAATTGGGACAAAACTTACGATTTAGTGTAAAGAGCGAGGTATTAACGAGGGTACAAACCCCCTCGTATACATAATAAAAATATAAGATTATGAAAGTTTGTTACGTAAGTTGCTAATTTATAAGTAACGTATATTTTTTACTAATAAAAACGTTCGTTAAAAATTAAAAGTTCTAGTTGCCTTTTTAAGTAACCGAAAAATTGGAGGGCAACTAGGCCTCCTTCTCCACCCCTTATTTCTCAAAATCGTCTGATCAAAACTAAGAGAAAGTCATTTAGCCAAAAAAAAGAATTAATATACAAATTTCATTTTAATAATTTATGTGCGGAGAGCCAAAACCAAACATGCATTAATTCAAAACGTTCAGAAATTAAATAAAAAAAAACTAATTTTTTTAGCTGAAAGTAAGGAGCGACATTAAAACTTAAAACGAACAGAAATTACTCCGTATATGAAATGGGTTGTCCTCTCCGCAATCCCTCGCTCTTTACGCTAAAGTTTGACTCTTTGCCACAATTCTACTTTTTAAAACAATTAAAAGCTTTAGCGTAAAGAGTGAGGGATTGCGGAGGGGACAACCCATTTCATATACGGAGTAATTTCTGTTCGTTTTAAGTTTTAATGTCGCTCCTTACTTTCAGCTAAAAAAATTAGTTTTTTTATTTAATCAAATGTAAAGATGACAGTTAATTCTATGGACGAATAGATGAATCCTAAAACGAATGGGGATTAAAATGAAAACTTAAGTCGAATTTAAACAAACAAAAATTACCACCGACATTATTTGGGGCGCAGCCCCCTCTTTAAAGGTATAAGCGTCACTTAATGCAGATGAAATATATTTTAAATCTCTTCTCTATTATCATTTAACATTTAAAATTTAAACACGTCCACGATTTAATGTTATAATATTTTAAATAATAACTCTAGACTAATCAATAAATTTGCATCCTACTTTCTTCCTTTTAAACAAAGTCCTTTCAGATGTTTAGAAAACCTTTTTTTAGATCACTTGTTGTTTCTTCAATTCCAAATACTAATTCTTCGTAAGTTACAAAACATATTGCCTCTGCTCGGACCACCGAATTTGGAATTAATTTTGACGACCACTTCGTCGGCTACAACTTCCCCGATGATCTTAAGCCGAAATATTTAAAGTCTATTGTAGCATGGTATTCATTTGATTGAAATATAATCTAAAAGAAAATGTAGGAAAATTGTCCTTCTAAAATAGTAAATTAATCTGATAGTCATAAATGTAAATATTTAAGATTTTTTCTATCATGTAATCTTGACTATTATTGTGATTTCTGTATATGTTTTGGTTGAAGTTTTAACAAATAAACACCGCATTATTCAAGGTAAATATCGTTTCCAATAAAGCGTATATGATACTCAAGGGTTTGAGAAGATGGGGAGTGGGGAGGATAGTACTCTTGTTTGCGATAGCTGTTATTTGTAAACACTGATTAGTAAACCTTTTTAAATAATAAAATTAAGTTAGGGCAAGAAGCAGAGATCAGCACCGCCGGTTTGGACTTCAAGATCTTATTCCAAACCCTTAATATTTATTTATGCTTGTTAGCCTTTATTTAGCCTGGTTACTCTTTATTATTTTGCTGCTAAGATTATTACAAATAAAAACTAACTGCTCAAGATATGAACCATTTTCAGTAAACCGCAATTCACGGTCTGGTCTTCAAAAGATTTACTTCAGTCTCTTGTGCCTCCGATGTTCCCCATAAGGCGCGAAACCTTTCCTCCTAGTGATATGTTAAGATTTATGCCAAGATTGTTCTATGCCATGATTGCTGTTTCTTCCACTGCGAAGGGGGCCAGAATTCGAGGGACTGCAGATCAGAGTTTATTTATAACTTTGACTCGATAAATCATTTTTTGCTTAAGTTGTTGTTTTACGCGCTTAAGTTGTTGTTTTAGGTAGAGTAGGAAGATGGGGTCTAAAACGATTTGTTTCTCCATTTTGACAAACAAAGGATTTGTTCAATTCCTGGCGGGGCCAGTTATTTGGTTTGGGACGGTGTCATGGTGTGACTCTGTAAGCTCAGCCAGAGCCGACTCAGCTCTAGCTGGGATTCTGGAGAAATCTGGGAAGTTAAGCAGGAAGGGTATGCAAAATCACAGGATGGCTGGCCTCCAACTTCCCATTGCACTTCCTGGCTGAAGGGCCACGAAACGGGGGTTAGTACTGCCGATTTGGGCCTTGAGGGTATGATGCTGTCATAATTTACTTACCTACTTGCGCTATGAGATTCTGTGGAATTTTTTTTTTTTTTTGTTTTTCACGATGAAGTAGCGAAATAATAGACCAAAAATATAAACTCCTATGCAGGCACGTACGCAGGAATTTTTTCGGGGGGGGGCCAAAACCTTCGAAACAGCAGATATAAAGAAGCACTTTTTTTTATTTAGTAGCTAAATAAATGCAATAAGCACGTACATCAGAAAATACAGATTAACTTTAATCTGTAGTATTGTCGCGGATGGGGGGGGAGGAAGACTGAAACCTTAAAAGTACGATTTAGGCTCAGGTTATGTTCATAGCGATTCGGAACCAGTGATTAATCTATTATATCCAACTGAAATGGAAATTTTAGGGTCAACAGTGCAATATGGGTGCTGTGGGGGGGGGGTAGTTCTTCTATTGCGAAAACGTCGATTTTAATGAAAAATGATAGTTTCCAAAATTGATCCATTGAAAGCTTTACTTTATCCTGAAAAGGGGGGATAGACACCCTAATATCAAGGATAATTCTATTTTGCTGTGGAAAGCAAACTCTCTTTACGAAAAAAAATAAGAGTACAATCGCTAATTACTTCAAAGAGGGTAAAAAGTTAGACAGAAAATGAGTTAATAATTGGGCAATGACTTGACCGGATAATTGCATGCTGTAAAATCCAAAAAAAGGGCTTCACACCCGTATCTAGATTCTTAATAAATGTCCTACTTTTGCCAGAAATCCAAAGAAACCATGGGGAAATTAAACATTTCACAAAAATTCGGAGGGGGGGGCGGGCCCGAAGCCCCCCCCTCCCCCCGGTGTACGTGTCCGATCCTATGAGATTCACAATCAATACACAGTTAAGAAGTGACGTCAATCAGAAGACAAGAAGTTTTGAAAGGCTGTCAAAGTAATATATCTGTCAAATAATATAGCAGCTTGGGAATAAAGTGTCGTGCAACTTTTTGGGAGTACAGGGGGGCAAAGATACTTTCAATTTTGTTTTTGGGGAAGGAGTGAGGTGGGATAGTTCTCTTCGGCTCCCATGAGCCCCTTTCGGTCTTGAATTTTTTTTTCGTGAATTTTCTTATACTACATTGTATTTTGAGAAGGAGAAACCCAAGCATTACATTCAATACCATGAAAATTAAATTACCTTTTATAAGCTGGACAATTTTGACGGGTATATAGAAAACTGGATATTTGAGTTTTCAAAGTTCCTTACTGGGGATTCTCTTACTTATGAAATCAAGGAGAGGTGAAGCTGGACTACTTTTATTTGCTTTTTTGGCTACAGCCTACCTGGTTCTAGCGGAGCTTCTCAGTACTCTTGTGAATACCTTAAGTTTTTTCCTCCTCTGTTCCTTTTACCCTCTCGTACAGCTTAATGCTTTTTATCAGAGTCCCTCAGTGCTTTTGTGAATATCTTAAGCTCTGATCTAGTTTTTGGTCTTTTTTCCACTTATACGTCTCTTAAGTGGAACTAAAAATGATAAAAGTGATGCATAGGAAGGACAAGCTGCTATTTCTCAACTTTAATCTATGCGTCGGCTTCTTCTGCTCTTATAAAATGTCCCAACTTGTCCCCGTCTGAGCCTCACTATAGCCTCACCATAAAGAAAATAACACATGCACTGCAGAAGTGAAAAATTGTTTCTAAAAGCGTAATTTTTTCGTATTATTTTGTACCAGTTTATTACCAGATAAAAAAACTGCGGTGTCAAGCTTTCATCGTTTCGAATAAAAAAAAATCTAACACCATATTTTTTACTCTGATCATGCAATCCCAAACGTCACGTTCGAAAATTAAAATTAAATGATTGGAGATCTAGATTTTTTTTTTGATTTTTTTTTTTTTAACAAGGCCAACGAAAATACTGGACAAACAAAACGAATATTTCGGGAGGACAACTGCCTCCCATCTTCTGTGCTAGAAGAGAAAGCTAGAAGGAAACACGTTCATATTATATAAACGGAATATGAACGAAACAACTAGGACAAAAGCAAAATGATAACTAATTTTGGTTTAGAAAACAGTAACATGTTTCCTTATAACTTTTTCTTATAGCGCAGAAGAAGAAAGGTTGTTGTCCTCTTGAAATATTCGTTTTGTTTGTCCAGTGCTACTGTTAGCTTTAAAAAGAAAAATCATTTCTTTAATTTAATTTAATTTAATTTTTTTAAAAATAATTCTTAAATTGAATTTAAAAATGAATTTGAATTTAAATAATTTAGTTTTAATTCTAATTAATTTAATTTCTTTAATTTTAATTTAATTTAAAAAATTGTCTTTGGGTACTTGTATGATAAACCCTCTATCTCTCAAGTTGTTCATTTCATTGAAGCATTATAACATCAGCTTTTTTTCGTTATTTTTTTTTTTCAGCTTAGCGAGAGACATGACAAAGAAGTAATAGAATTGATGGAAAATATATAATTTGGGCTATATATTTGCACATTAGGGGGGGGGATAAAGTATTTGGACAATGCAAAGTTAGAAAATAAATTCTTACTACATAATATATACGATAACTGTACCTAATACATTAGGAATGCAGACCTGCTATACTTTACCCCCTTCCCCCTTAATGTGTAAATGTATAGTCCAAAATCGTTTCTATAATATTATATTTATATCTTACTTTGGTATTTCAAAAAGTTCATGGTAAAAAACATAATTTTTATACCAGTAGATACATCAAAAGAATCGGATATTTATGCTGATTTCAAATATATAAGTTTCATCAAGTTTAGTTTTACCCATCGAAAGTTACGAGTTTGAAAAAATTTTGCCTTGTTTTCGAAAAAAGGGGGAAATACCCTCTAAAAGTCCTAGAATCTTAACGAATATCACACCACCAGATTCAACGTACCTGAGAACCCTACTGCTGAGGTTTCAAGCTCCTCTGGGCAAAAACGTGGAATTTGTATTTGTTGTCAGAAGAAAAAGCACGGATGCGTGTTTATTTTTTTTTAATTTTTTTCAGGTGTAATTGTACCGACCCAGAATTCCTAGAATATTGCGAATTTCGAACTTCGCCCGTTGTTTAAATATAATATTGGTTATTTGGAAGCATACAGAAGTTTTCAGGGGGATTTTTTCTGCTGTGGGGGGGGGGGGGGGGTTGGGGGACTAAGTTACTTGGGAGGATCTTTCCATGGAGGAATTTTTCATGGGGGAAGAGAATTTTCCTTGAAGGGGGCGTCGGATTTCCCAGCATTATCTAAAAGACGATCAGAAATTAAATAAAAAAAACAAGTTTTTTAAACTGAAAGTAAGGAGTAACTTTAAAACTTAAGACGAACAGAAATTATTACGTATATGATGGGGTTCGGCCCTTCGTCAATACCTCACTCTTTACGCCAAGGTTTGAATTTTGTTCCATTTTTTTTTAAGAATTAAATAAAAAAAACAAGTTTTTTTAACTGAAAGTAAGGAGCGACATTAAAACTTAAAACGAACAGAAATTACTTCGTATATGAAAGAGGCTGCTTCCTCATCAACGCCCCGCTCTTTACGCTAAAGTTTGACTCTTTCTCTCAATTCTTCTTTAAAAAACTGTAGCGTAAAGAGCGGGGCGTTGAGGAGGAAGCAGCCTCTTTCATATACGAAGTAATTTCTGTTCGTTTTAAGTTTTAATGTCGCTCCTTACTTTCAGTT
This sequence comes from Artemia franciscana, assembly GCF_032884065.1. Taxonomy (NCBI): domain Eukaryota; kingdom Metazoa; phylum Arthropoda; class Branchiopoda; order Anostraca; family Artemiidae; genus Artemia; species Artemia franciscana. Next base: position 1,346,336 of record NC_088876.1, read on the forward strand.
AAAAAAACTTGTTTTTCTATTTAATTTCTGAACGTTTTTGAATCAATGCATGTTTTGATTTTGGCTCTCCACAGAAGAATAATCAAAACGAAATTTGCATTTTCTTTTATTTATTTATTTTTTTTTTTTTTTTTGTTGGCTAAATGGCTTTCTCATAATTTTGATCGAATGATTTTGAGAAAAAAAGAGCGGTGGAGGAAGCCTAGTTGCCCTCCGATTTTTTGGTTAATTAAAAAGGCAACTAGCACTTTTAATTTTTTATGAATCTTTTTATTAGTAAAAGATTTACGTAACTTATAAATTAGCTTACGTAAAGAAGTTTTGTATTCTCATGTTTTTATTACATATTTGAGGGGGTTCGCCCCCTCGTCAGTACCTCCCTCTTTACACTAAAGCTTAAATTTTGTCCCAATTCATTAAGAATGACCCCTGAATCACAAAAGCCATAGAATAAATAGTTGAAATTACTAAAAAATACTTTAGCGTAAAGAGCGAGGTATTAGAAGGAGGTGAGCCCCTCATATGGGTAATAATTTTTGTTTGTTTTAAGTTTTAATGCTGTTCCTTACTTCCAGCTGAAAAAAAGCTTTTTCATATTTATTTTTTAATTGTTTTTTTTAAATAATGCTAGTAAATCCTGCTCTCCCTTCATGGAAATTTTCTTCTCCCATGACAAATTTCCGATGGAAAGTTCCCCCAGCATATCCCCCTCTTTTCAACCCCTCCCCCAACCAAAAAAAATCCTCCTGAAAAGGCCTGTACACTTCCCAATAACCATTACTATATGCAAGCACTGGTCAAAGTTTGTAACTTGTTGCCCCTCCCACGGGGACTGTGGGGGAGTAAGTCGTCCCCAAAGACATAGTTATAAGGTTTTTCGACTACGCTGAATAAAATGGCTATCTCAGAATTTTGATCCGTTGACTTTGCGAAAATAATTAGCGTGGGAGGGGGTCTAGGTGCCCTCCAATTTTTTTGGTCACTTAAAAAGGGCACTAGAACTTTTCATTTCCGTTAGAATGAGCCCTCTTGCAGCATTTTAGGACAACTGGGTCGATACGATCACCCCTGGGGAAAAAAAACAAACAAATAAACACGCATCCGTGATCTGCCTTCTGGCAAAAAATGCAAAATTCCACATTTTTGTAGATAGGAGCTTGAAACTTCTACAGTAGGGTTCTGTGATACGCTGAATCTGATGGTTAAGATTCTATATTAAGATATTCTATATTCATAGATCGTTAAGATTCTATGACTTTTAGGGTGTGTTTCCCCCTATTTTCTAAAATAACGCAAATTTTCTCAGGCTCGTAACTTTTGATGGGTAAGACTAAACTTGATGAAACTTATATATTTAAAATCAGCATTAAAATGCGATTCTTTTGATGTAGCTATTGGTATCAAAATTCTATTTTTTAGAGTTTTGGTTACTATTGAGCCGGGTCGATCCTTACTACAGTTCGTTACCACGAACTGTTTGATGACGCCTGAATCACAAAGGCGGTTTAATTAAAATAAGTAGCTCTTTTGAAAGTACTAAAAAAAACTTTAGCGTAAAGATCGAGGGATTAACGAGGGGGCGAACCCATTCATATCTATATATATAAAAATAAGTTGTCTGTGTGTGGATCTGTGGATCTGTGGATCAGGTGACGTCATGTTTGTCCGCATATGACGTCTGAATTATTTCACACTAATACAAAATAAGAAAAAAAACTAAAAAAGGTAAAAACTACAAAAAAAACTAAAAAGAAAAAAAAAACTAAAAAAGCTAAAAAACTAAAAAAACTAAAAAAAGGTAAAAAACTAAAAACTAAAAAAAACTGAAAAAACTAAAAAAAGGCAAAAACTACAAAAAAAACTAAAAACTAATAAAAAAACTAAAAAATCTAAAAAACTAAAAAAACTAAAAAAAGGTAAAAAACTAAAAAAAAACTAAAAACTAAAAAAGAAAAAACCTAAAAAAAAGGAAAAGACTGAAAAATAAAAGAGAAAAAGAAAACTAAAAAAATATGAATAAAAATACAAAAAAATAAAAAAGATAAAAACTACAAAAAAACTAAAAAGAAAAAACGAAAAAAAAACTAAAAAAGCTAAAAAATAAAAGAAGCAAAAATCTAAAGAAGGTAAAAACTACAAAAAAAAAAGAAAACAAAATAAAAAAATCTAAAAAAGCTTAAAAACTAAAAAAAAACTAAAAAAAGATAAAAAACTAAAAAAAAAACTAAAAAAAGGAAAAAACCATAAAATAAACTAAAAACTAATAAAAAAAAATAAAAAAAGCTAAAAAACTAAAAAAACTAAAAAAAACTAAAAAAGGTAAAAACTAAAAGAACTAAAAAAGAAAAAAAACTAAAAAAAGGAAAAAACTGAAAAATAAAGGAGAAAAAGAAAACTAAAAAAATATAAATAAAAATAAAAAAACTAAAAAGATAAAAACTTCAAAAAAAAACTAAAAAGAAAAAAGAAAAAAACTAAAAAACCTAAAAAAAGGTAAAAACCAATAAAAAAAAACTAAAAACAAAAAAGGGAAAAAATTAAAAATTTATTTCATCATAAGTTTTCAACTGACGAAATTACAGACCGGGACATCGGGACACAAATGACGACCGGGACACCGGCACATAGGGAATATGAATGACGACACTCAAAGAGAAAGCGACCGGGACAAAAGGAATGTTCGATTAGCAATCAACAAAGCACCGGGACACAAATGACGACCGGGACACAGGGAGTATAAATGACGACCAGGATATAAGTAAAAAAAACTAAAAAAACTAAAAAAAAGGTAAAAACTACAAAAAAACTAAAAAGAAAAAAAAATTAAAACTAATAAAAAAACTAAAAAATCTAAAAATCTAAATAAACTAAAAAAGAAAAAAAAGAAAAAAGGAAAAAAATAAAGGAGAAAAACAAAACTAAAAAACGAATGTATATACAGACCGGGACACCGGGATACAAATGACGACCGGGACACAGGGAATATAAATGACGACCGGGACACAGGGACACAACTACAACGGGGACACCGGGGGGCACAGGGGGATATAAATGACGACCGAGACACCGGGACACATGGAATATAAATGACGCCCGGGACACTCAAAGAGAAATCACAGACTGGGACACCGGGACACAAATGACGACCGGGACACAGGGACAAAACTACAAAGGGGATGCCGGGGGGCACAAGGGGATATATAAATGACGATGGCGACACAGGGAATGGTAGATTAGCAATCACCATCAACAAAGCTCAAGGGCAATCATTAGAATCGTGAGGTATAGATCTGAATACGGATTGTTTTCCCATGGACCATTATATGTTGCATTTTCAAGAGTCGGTAAACAATCTATTTATATGCACAGACAATGGGACAGCAAAGAATGTTGTATATTCGCAAGTTTTACGTAATTAAAAACATATATATATATATATATATATCTATATTCACAGGTGGGACATAGGGACACAACTACAATGGCGCGTAACTAATATGGCGCGTAACGACTTACGCGCGCGGGGGGGCTTGGGGGGGGGCGAAGCGCCCCCACCAACTAGGTGTTGGGGTGGCGCGAAGCGCCACCCCAACAGCTAGTACGTAATAATTTCTGTTGGTTTTGTTTTAATGCTGTTCCTTACCTTCAGTAGAAAAAACTTGTTTTTTATTTAGTTTTTCGTCGGGATTGAGCATTTAATCTCAACCTTCTCCTTTAAGCCTAAAGAAAACGCAAGTTTAGTAATAAGATGTAAAACGCTGCCTAGGGATGTGATTTAATAAGTTTCATTATGGGCGCTAACAAAGAAGAGGAAGATGTTCTAGTCTTTTTTAGTGGAGAGCCTTGAAGCTTATTTTGAGACTAAGGGTTATCAAACAGTTCGTGGTAACAAATTGTAGTAAGGATTGACCCAGCTCAATAGTAACCGAAACTAAAAAAAACAGAATTTTGATACCAATAGTTACATCAAAAGAATCGTATTTTTATGCTGATGTTAAATATATAGGTTTCATCAAGTTTAGTTATACCGATCGAAGATTACGAGCCTGAAAAAATTTGCCTTATTTTGGAAAATAGGGGATTTTCTAGCATTATTAAAAAATGACAATGAGAAAAAAAAAGTTTTTTCAACTGGAAGTAAGGAGCAGTATTAAAACTTAAAATGAACAGATATTATCACGTATATAAGGGCGTTCGTCTCCTCCTCAATACCTCGCTTTCTACGAAAAGTATTTTTAGTAATTTCAACGATTTATTCTACGGCCTTTGCGATTCATGGGTCATTCTTAAGAATTGGGACAAAATGCAAGCTTTAGTGTAAATAGTGAGGTATTGACGAGGGGGCGAACCCCCTCATATACGTAATAAAAATATACAAATATGAAAGTTCGTTATGTAAGTTAGTTCGTAAGTTACGTATATTTATTACTAATAAAAATGTTCGTAAAAAAACAAAAATTTCTAGTTGCATTTTAAGTAGCCAAAAATTGGAGGGCACCCAGGCCTCCTCCACCACCCCTTTTTTGTCAAAATCGTCCGATCAAAACTATGAGAAAGCCATTTAGCCAAAAAAAGTTAATATGTAAATTTTGTTATTCAGGTGCGTTGAGCCAAAATCAAAATATACGTTAATTCAAAAACTTTCAGAAATTAAATTTAAAAAGAAACAAGTTTTTTCAACTGAAAGAAAGGAGCGACATTAAAACTTAAAACGAATAGTAATTATTCCGTATATGAAAGGGACTGTCCTCTTCTCAACGTCCCGCTCTCTACACAATATTTTTAAAAAAAGTAGAACTCTGACAAGGAGACAAACTTTAGAGTAAAGAGCGGGACGTTGAGGAGGGGACAGCCCCTTTCATACATGGAATAATTTCTGGTCGTTTTAAATTTTAATGTCGCTCCTTACTTTCAGCTGAAAAAAACTTGTTTTTTTTATTCAATTTGGCACTAGGCCAACTTCGCTTAAAGGTGCCGAAAATTGCTTTGTAATGAAATTTATTCTGTTCTCTTATGGGCGCTAATAAAGAAGAGGAGAATGGTCTAGTCGTTTAATGAATGACGTAAATGTTAGTTTTGGGAGTAAGCCTTAATCTGTACTTGGCAAAATTCCTTTCAACAGTAAAATGAAGATGTCGTTTTACTGGCAAGGTGTCGAACCCTGACATGTGGAGGCAGTGGTTTTAGCCAACTAAGTGTGTGTAGGCGTGCTTAGATGAATTGGTTTTAGTCCACAAAGATTAAAAGAGTAAAAGGCCCCAGTTTAAGCAGGAATAAAAGTATAAAGGAGGCTGGAATCCTCTCGAGACTTTGTTGGGGAGGTAGTGATAGCATAAGCTGTAAAAAAAAGAGGACATGGAGTAGAAGTACTCGCATCCTTTCTTTTTATGTTTTTTTCTCTCTCTGTCTTGACTTCTCTTTCTTTTCCGAGCCAGCAATGGCTCAAAAACTTTTTGACTTAAGAATGAACAAGCGTGGTAACTTGATATGACTACCCAAAGAGACTGTCGAACAACATGGATGCACAAAACGGTTATTCTCTTGTGAGCAGCAGATACGAACTGACTCCAATTGTGGAATTCACTGTCGAGAAATATTCACTTCAAGCATGGTACTTGGTGTATAATGCCGCATAATTGTCTTCGGATCAGTCATTGGCTGAGAGTTATGAACGCTTACCAGTTATGTAAAGCAAGATACGTTACAGATTCATTACTGAATTAAACCAAAGCCGTAGTTCAATGAAATTAGGCAACAAAAAGAAAAACAAAGAATTCAGCCTGACAAAAAATTGCAATTATAGGGAAACATTTTTTTGTAAATAGATTTACAAAGTTGAAATGGTAATAACTGATTTAGTTGTAGTCATTGTAGTCATTTAATTATTGATTCAGTTTAATACTTATCGCAGCTAAAACGCAAGTGGATTGAACTACTCTCCTTGGATGGTACAATAGATAGTTTATTAAGCACAATAAAGGCCATACAATAGAGTACAGGAAAATGTTGTCTCGTTACTTCTGCTCCAAAGAACTATAATTCACTTGTACTGATAACTTATTGGTGAACAGTATCATATAGTGGCAAGTTGACAGTTTATTCTTGCCAGATCTTTACTATTTGGCACGAGCCCAGAATGTAGAATTTCCCTCTCTAATACAAAAACTAATCGTGAATGGATGAGGAATACACACATCTCGTGGGATTCTCTCTTCGTTTTGCTCGTGTTTCGAATCCACTAAGATATGGATATACAAGATTACTTATTATTCTTAAAATCGAATACATATAGGGTAGTGGGAACTAATAATAGCTATTGGGTAGTTTGATCTTCGATATTAATATGCCAAAACGATATTCCTAATGTTCAAAGATGCATGATAATTTGTAATATCGATGTAGTTTGGTGCTCGACCTATCGAAAACAATACTTTTTACTCTCTAGAGATGGGCAGCAATAGAAGGTATCGATATTAATTTGTCGTTTGGTTGCTGATGTTTTGAGCAAGATGTTTCCTCTATCTCGAACGCGATAATGGGAAACTTTAATTTATTCTAGTCTGGTACTTTAATTCCAATATCTGAAAAAATTTGTGTACAGAGGTGATGGAGAAATACATGGACCCCCTATTAGGCTGAATAAAATGGTGATTTCGAAACAGGATGCCGAGAGGCAATACTCTTGTGACATGTTTCACAAAACTGACAGTGTGAGTGACATGTCGCTCATGCTGGTGACCCCTTGCTATAACTTTGTTTTCTGGCGGTTACAGTTATGTTTTTCCTGAAATAGAGAGTTTTCTATCCAATTTTTTTTTCGGCTATTAATGTGGGATTCGGATTTCCCGGTTAGTTTGTGAAGTCTAGATTATATTTCAAACTTTCAATTCTGAGGCATTCCGAATCATAAGACCTGTGTATAGCGGCCCAACCACATACTCTCGCTACTATGTATGTGCAAACCCTAATTAAACTCAATATTTTGAAGATCAAATTGTTCTTTCGAAAAGGGATTTGTGTATCAGTATTCACTAAGTGGCTATTTCAAATAGGAAAAGGTTAGAAGCAGGGGCGTAATTTTCTTTGGGACAGGGGGCAACTGTCCCTCCCTGACCTTGGTTTGCCCTGCATATATTATTCTGTATGTAAGGGTGACTGCCCCCTTCTCAATCTCTCGCTAATTACGCTAAAGTCTTAAAGTTCTTTGAAAATACCACTTCTCATTCAAATTCAACGGTCTTGTATTTCAGGTATTGTTCTTAAGGAATTGCTAAAAAGTCCAACTTTAGCGTAAAGGGTGAGCGATTGAAGAAGGGGCAGCATCCTCAATAACTGAATAATTTCCTATTCGTTTTAAATTTTAATCTTGCTCCTTATTTTCAGTTGAAAAGAACTATTTTTATCATTTAATTTCTGATCGTTTACAAATTATTCCAGAAAATACCTCTCCCTCTCCTCGGAAAATGGCCCCTATAAAATCTCCCATAACATATTGTCCCCGTGGAAAATCACCCCTGTGAGCAGAAAATCTCTCCTTCTCCGGAAGTTGTCTGTATATTTCTCAATAACAAATATTATATGTAAACAATTAAAAATTGCATAAATTACAGCCTTTCTCCTAGAAATGTGGGGGGGGGGTCATCTCACCCCTAAAGACATAGCTACTCGACCTTTCAACTGTACTGAACCAATGGCTGTCTCAAAATTTTGGTCGGATGTCTTTGGGAGAAAAATATGTGTGAGAAGGTGTTAGCAATTCCAATTGAATTATGAAATTCTGCCGTGAATTGAATTCTTCGTTTCTGTTAATGCAAAAACTGCTGTTTTCATTTACAATTCGATGTGATTGTCCCTGTCACTTTTCTTCACACCACAAATTTTGCTGTCCATTGTTGCTGTTGTTGTCCATTGTTGTTGTCCATTGTTGCTAAATAGATTTTGCTGTCCATTGTTTTCGTTTGGAATTCGTTTTGATGCTCGTTGTCTCAAGTCTTATAGCCTCATATCTCGTTTACATGCATAATTGCCAGACATATTTCCATGCATTTTGCTTTAGCTGTTCGGATTCATTCAAAATAATCTGCAATTTAACATGACGTCATAGATGCCAAAAACATTTTTTGTTATTTACCCCGGTTATATTGGTGCCAATTAGAGCAGAAGTAGTAATAATAGTAGCCTTAAAAGTTTTAACTTAAAACTCCAGGTCTTTCTTGAGATTTCGCTGAGACGTCTAATTGGAAACTAAAATACTCACAGGCCCTTTGGATTTATTTTAAAGCACATTTAGTTTTGAAGCAACATTTAATTATAAAGCATTATGGGCAAATTACATAACCGTTGGGGGTTGGCATACACAATATTCCATGAGAAATGGCTCCTGGACCGTTCTACTATGCTGAACAAAACGGGTGTGTCAAAATTTTGATTGAGGGTGTTAAGACAATATATACGCTAAGGAGAAGGCCTGCTTGCCCTCCCATGACTTTTGAATCTTAAAAAGGGCAATACAACTTTTTTATTTCTGATCGAACTAGCTCTTTTAAAAGTTTCAATGATACTGCTAGCTATTATAGAGCGGTGCTGCCTATGTTATTACTGATATGCCCTTTTGAAAACCTGCGTGAACAAATCTATAGCACTAGTACTAGTAGAATCAGTATGTCAATCCCAGATTACAAAAAAAAATGTCATAGATTACTCTCTAAAATGCAATCACAAGCCGAAAACTTTTGAAAAGTATCTATGGGGGGATTAGGATTAATGGATATGAAGGGGAATGTAAAAATACATCCAATTTTATAATTATTTACTTAGGGGACAGACTAAAGTTTCTTACAGAGATGTGTTGCATGATAGTTCCCGAAGGGGCGTCAACCTTGTAACCAAAAGTCGAGACGAGGGCCAAGCTAGGAAGAGTAGACCTCTACAGTATGGATCTGTGATACAGTGAATCTGAATGTGTGATTTTCATCAAGAGTCTTAATGGGCGTTTCCCATTATTTTCAAAAATCGGGCAAATTTTCTCAGGCTCAAAGTCTTTAATGGTTAAAACTAAACTTAAAGAAACTTACATATTTAGAAACGGTGAAATAACTTTTTGATATATGTATCGGTATTAAAACTCCGTTTTTTAGAGTTTCGAAACAATTGGTCAAAATACTTAAAAGGCGCTGAACGATTAATGTGACATTTTAAATTACTAGCAGTATGAGCAAAACTGCACAACTTGTTGGCACAAGCCATCATAGGGCAAAGATCAATATATTCGAAATTGCCAGTTGTTGCTTTGTACTTTTCCAGTTTGTATCGTGTAGACAATTTATAGTTCTTTTTTTTGTTGCAGGAACCTCCTTCGAAATATTTCCACATTTTATTTACATGGCAATTTTCTCGTTGATCTGGTTGTTTCTTCTTATCAGTAACATTTTTGCTTTCGTTATTAAACGGACATTGTTCAATAAGTCTACATGCACCAGTTGACATAAAAAAGAGGCCCTTTTTCTTCGTTTCTTCTTTTTTGGTAACTCCTAGTCTTTCAGCAATTTTCACGACAACGTCAAAACTTTTTTCAAATAGTTGTTAACTGAGAGCGTCGATTTCGGTCTGTTTCATCAACAAGGATTGGACTTGAGAATCGACTTCCATTCTGTGGATCTTTTTTTCAAGTTGCAGGATTAAACTGTCTTTGAAAGGAAACTCTCACAACTATTGGGACAATTTTGAGAGGGTGGGTTCTCCAAAGGCGGGGAAACATCGTTGAGATTAACGACAGAGTGTGTAGGAGTATCAGCCTCAGGGTGCTCAGTTACAACAGCCATAACACATGTGCTGCATTTCCAGTTGGGATTTTCTTGCCGTAATCTGATGTGGTCCCAGCACAGGGGGGGATGGAACCATAAAAGGCATTTCGAGCACTGAGTCGTCACACCTTTCCCACATGGCCTCTCACATTCAGGGCAGGTATAAGTAGCTGTGGCTCGTGTCATATTCAGTATACAATTTTACTGGTAATACAAATAATCAAAAGTCCAAAATCAATATCCTTCCAAATGAGGAATTATTCTGTTAATTCATTAACCTCAAGGGAATTTATTCACAAATGATAGCTGTTAAATAATTCAAGTTCTGACTCGGAAACTGTTTTCAGTAAAAGTTCGTAGGGAAATCAAATAGCTAAATAATCCAAGCTCAAATATTTTCAAGTTCAAGGTTGATTTTGATGAGTCCATAGGGAATCGGAATCACAATTGAGTCCTACTGTATAATGGGATTATATCCAACATAGGTGTTTTCAACATAGGTTTTCATTATATTCAACATAGGTGTTTACAGTATGAACTCTCAATCAAGAATATGAGCTTGCAACCTCTATAGTAGTGTTCTTTGATATACTGAATTTGACAGTGCAATTTTCATTAAGATTACTTGAAATTTTGGGGTAGTTTTCGCCCTTTTTTAAAAATCTGAGAAATTTTCGCAGGCTTGTAGCTTTTGATGCCTTTCCTTAGAGTTTCGGCTGCTATTTTGCCAAGTCTCTTTTTACATACAAGTTTATTACCACAAATTGTTTGATTGCCTTTTATTTTTCTGGCTTAGTTTTACTTCTTTTTTTCAACGTGTCTTATGTTTTGTTAGGTTTCATTTGAGAGGTTTAGTTTTTTTTCTATGTTGAGCCTGAGGATGGCTTGTTAGAGCTCCCTGCCAAATATCTGTTTTTATCTTTTCGCTTCATTATGGCACTTGGTATTAACCAAGTGACATATAGCAGTCGCCAATTCTGTCGGTCTGTCTGTCGGTCTGTCGGTCTGTCTGTCGGTCTGTCGGTCCCGGTTTTGCTACTTTGGGCACTTCCAGGTAAGCTAGGACGATGAAATTTGGCAAGCGTATCAGGGACCGGACCAGATTAAATTAGAAATAGTCGTTTTCCCGATTTGACCATCTGGGGGGGAGTGGGGGCCCGGTTAATTCGCAAAAAATAGAAAAAATGAAGTATTTTTAACTTATCAGCGGGTATTTGGATCTTAATGAAATTTGATGTTTGGAATGATATTGTGTCTTAGAGCTCTTATTTTTAATCCCGACCGGATCTGATGACATTGGGGGGAGTTGGAGGGGGAAAACCTAAAGTCCCGGTTTTGCTACTTTAGGCACTTCCAGGTAAGCTAGGACGATGAAATTTGGCAAGCGTATCAGGGACCGGACCAGATTAAATTAGAAATAGTCGTTTTCCCGATTTGACCATCTGGGGGGGGGGAGAAGGGGCCGGTTAATTCGGAAAAATAGAAAAAATGAAGTATTTTTAACTTATGAGCGGGTGATTGGATCTTAATGAAATTTGATTTTTGGAATGATATTGTGTCTCAGAGCTCTTATTTTAAATCCCGACTGGGTCTGATGACATTGGGGGGAGTTGGAGGGGGGAAACCTAAAATCTTGGAAAACACTTAGAGTAGAAGGATCGGGATGAAACTTGATGGGAAAAATAAGCGCAAGTCCCAGATACATGATTGACATAATCGGAACTTATTTGCTCTCTTTGGGGTAGTTGGGAGGGGGGAGTAAGTCTTAAAAATTAGAAAAATGAGGTATTTTCAACTTACGAACGGGTGATCGGATCTCAATGAAATTTGATGTTTAGAAGGATATCGTGTCTTAGAGCTCTTATTTTAAATCCCGACCGGATCTGGTGATGGGGGTGGGGAGTTGGGAGGGGGAAACCTAAAACTTGGAAAACACTTAGAGTGGAGGGATCGGGATGAAACATGGTGGGAAAAATAAACACAAGTCCTAGATAGATGATTGACATAAACGGAACGGATCCGCTCTCTTTTGGGTAGTTGGGGGGGGGGGGGGTTAATTCTGAAAAATTAGAAAAAATGAGGTATTTTTAACTTACGAATGGGTGATTGGATCTCCATGAAATTTGATTTTTAGAAGGATATCGTGGCTCAAAGCTCTTATTTTAAATCCTGACCGGATCTGGTGACATTGGGGGAAGTTTGGGGTGGGGAGACCTAAAATGATGGGAAACCCTTAGATTGGAAGGATTGGGATGAAACTTGGTTGGAAAAATAAGCAAAAGTCTTGCATACGTAATTTACATAATTGGAACGGATCTGCTCAATTGCGGGGGGGGGGGGTAATTCTGAAAAATAAGAAAAATAACGTATTTTTAACTTACGAAGGAGTGATCGGATCTTCATGAAACTTCATATTTAGAAGGACCTCGTAACTCTGATATCTTATTTTAAATCTCAACCGGATCAAACGTAATTGGGGGGGGGGCAGTTGGGGGGACCGGAAATCTTAGAAAATACTTAAAGCGGTGAGATCAGGATGAAACTGGATGGGAAGAATAGAAACCTGTCTAAGATACGTGACTGACATAACTGGACCGGATCTGCTCTCTTTGGTGGAATTGGGAGGGGGGAGGTAATTTTGAAAATTGAGGTATTTGTAACTTACGAAAGGGTGACCAGATCTTAATGAAATTTGATATTTAGAAGGATCTTGTGCTATAAAGTTTAACTTTAGGTTCTGACCTTCTCACAAGTGCCAAATGAGCTCTTGGCTCTTGGCTCTTCCGACCTCGTCCAAATGAGCTCTTGGCTCTTCCGACCTCGTACCATATGAGCTCTCGGCTCTTCCGACCTCGTCACAAGTGCCATATGAGCTCTTAGCTCTTGTTTTTCCAACTGATTGAAAATCACCCTCATTTTCTTTGGTTTTCACTTCAAAAGGGCAATCAAGTAACTCATTAAATATAGATGGCGAAACTCACAGTTTTGATGGAACACTTATGGCCTTTTTTTACGGCCTTTTTTTTGCCTTTTTTTTGGTGGAAAACTTATGCCTTTTTTTACGGATGGAACCATTGAAAAAAAAAGAAAGTACCAAGTGCTTTCGATTCCAGATCGAAAAGGCTTTTCCTCACAAGAGTCTGATTGTCTCATATCCCCTTGGTATTCTATTTGGCACTCATTCACTATATCGGATTTCCCCTCGAACAAAAAAGATAATCACAAGTAGAAAAGGAATACATCTCTTATAGGATTTTCCCTTCCTTTTTTGGTCATCTTTCTAATCACTCGGTTGTGGATAAGAATAAAGGAGATTACATACTGTTCCCGTATTTGGATTCCTCGTGATTTAAGGCAGTAAAATAGTATCTTCTTACTGATTACATGGAGGAAATATTTGAAAAGGGCCACGTTTAAGTTTAGAGGAAATATTTGAAAAAGGCCTCGTTTAAGTATAGAGGAAGTATTTGAAAAAGGCCAGGTTTAATTTTGAAGGAAATATTTGAAAAGGCCACGTTTAAGTTTAGAAGAAATATTTGAAAAAGGCCAGATTTAATTTTATTTCTCTTGAATTTGTTTTTAAACCAAAATATTAAACTTATTAGGCTTCTTGACGAAAGTTTTATCTCCATATGCACGCTTTTTCAAAAAATAAACCATCCATCTCTTTCAATAAACCAAAACCAATCAATAAACAATAAACATAAATCAATAAACCATAAACCAAATAAAAGCCATCCACAATAAACCAAATAAACCCTCCATCTGTTTTCACTGTCTAATAAAAGGACTTAAACCTATTTGAACTTCAATTTGTTCGTCATAGAAAGGCAATCTGGTCTTGAAAAAAAAAACCTAATTGAAGTTATTGTGTAGAAAATTCACCAATGTAATATGGAATATCAAAGGAAAAGTACGTGCATGACTTCAAACTATAAAAAGTTTCAAGTGATCAAACATGATATTAAAATGAATTATTCTAACTTCTTAATCTTATTCACAATCTCCAGTACAATAATTCCGGTGCGGAAAAATACGTACATCTACTATATAGTATAGGCTGCTAATAATCTCGCAATAAGTGTTATATTTGGAATTTCTAAGAAATCGTTGAACAGAAACTTTAACTATAACCAGGAAAACAGCTTTTACCACTTATAAGCTTCTCACCCAAAACACCTTAAGCTAGACTTTAACCCGTTCAATCATTGCGGGCTTCTTTAAGCCACAGTTAACACTTCGTGGCCCGAATTGTAGAAAATTGTTTGAAAAGAAATACATTTGAACTTTTATTTGTTCGTCATAGAAAGGCAATCTGGTCTTGAAAAAAAATACCTAATTGAAGTTATTGTGTAGAAAATTCACCAATATAATATGGAATATCCAAGGAAAAGTTCGTGCATGACTTCAAACTATAAAAAGTTTCAAGTGATCAAACATGATATTAAAATAAATTATTCTAACTTCTTAATCTTATTCACAATCCCCAGTACAATAATTCCGGTGCGGAAAAATACGTACATCTGCTATATACTATACGCTGCGGAGCTGCTAATAATCTCGCAATAAGTGTTATATTTGGAATTTCTAAGAAATCTTTGAACAGAAACTTTTACTATAACCAGGAAAACAGCTTTTACCACTTATAAGCTTCTCACCCAAAACACCTTAAGCTAGCCTTTAACTCGTTCAATCATTACGGGCTTCTTTAAGCCGCAGTTAACACTTCGTGGCCCGAATTGTAGAAAATTGTTTGAAAAGAAATACATTTGAACTTTTATTTGTTCGTCATAGAAAGGCAGTCTGGTCTTGAAAAAAAAATACCTAATTTAAGTTATTGTGTCGAAAATTCACCAATGTAATATGGAATATCAAAGGAAAAATATGTGCATGACTTCAAACTATAAAAAGTTTCAAGTGGTCAAAGATGACATTAAAATGAATTATTCTAACTTCTTAATCTGTTTTTATTCCCAATCTCCAGTACAATAATTCCAGTGCGGAAAAATACATACATCTACTATATAGTATAGGCTGCTAACAATCTCGCAATAAGTGTTATATTTGGAATTTCTAAGAGATCATTGAATAGAACTTTAACTATAACCAGGAAGACAGCTTTTACCACTTATATTCTTCTCACCCAAAACACCTTAAGCTAGCCTTTAACTCGTTCAGTATCGAATGTTTCTCCCCATAATCTGCTGGGCTTGGTACTACTCTGAAGACACCAGATAAGCATAGCAAGATATATTGTTGCTCCTCATGAGACCCATTACTACCTTTTCAAGAAAAGTTCGGAGCGATGTTAGTTACTGTCTTCCATGGGTTGAATCTACTCGGCTCTTTTTGAGGAACTCGTTTTAGCTTCTCCCTCAACCCTCTGCCACCGTTTGTCATAGAAAAAAGACGAAAATGAGGTAAATACTCACTTGTAGAAGGGAATGAGGGCAGTGTTGTCGTATTTCTGTTAAAGCATAGCCCTGCAGTGAAGGTGAGAATACGCCTAAGATACAAATTTATGAGTTGCTTTCAAAAATATGTTCATTTTAAGAATACAATAACCAACCACATGAAAAAATACTCAAATGGCACAAAGATACCTCATTTGGCAACAATGATTGAGGTTGAATACTTGTGACACAGGTCTTTTATGCGTGGGATATCAGTTCGGTAAGTTCTGTATGATGGAATTTTAAAATCAGAGTGTGTTCATTTGTTCAAGTGAAACTTCATCAGAAACACCTTAAAAATTGAACACACTTTTATAGCTATCATTTTAACAGTGAGGGGTTACAGCATCATGCCACTATTAATTCTAACACTTTCAGTCAATATCCATGGTGATATTTATAATATTATACACATGGCAAATATCATTATTTATCTGATCTAGTGGCTGTTTTATAGAAAAGAGTTGAAGCCTCAAGTATTTTTAGACGGTTATATCTTTCATTACTCTCGAAGCAGTATTTAACAAGTGAAACTTCATCAGAAACACCTTAAAAATTGAATACACTTTTGTAGCTATCATTTTAACAGTGGGGGGGGGGGGGTACAGCATCGTGTCACTATTAATTCTGACACTTTCGGTTAATATCCATGGTGATATTTATAGTATTATAGAAATGGCAAATATCATTACTTATCTGATCTAGTGGCTGTTTTATAGAAAAGAGTTGAAGCCTCAAGTATTTTTTAAGACGGTTATATCTTTCATTACTCTCGAAGCAGTATTTAACATGGCTTCGGATCTGATAGCTGGTAGAAGCAATGTATTAAGAATACAATGACCAACCACATGAAAAAATACTCAAATGGCGCAAAGATACCTCATCTGGCAACAATGATTGAGGTTGGATACTTGTGACACAGGTCTGTTATGCGCAGGATATCAGATCGAGAAGTTCTGTATGATGGAATTTTAAAATCAAAGTGTGTTCGTTCGTTCAAGTGAAACTTCATCTGAAACACCTTAAAAATTGAACACACTTTTGTAGCTATCATTTTAACAGTGGGGGGGGGTTACACATCATGCCACTATTAATTCTGACACTTTCGGTTAATATCCATGGTGATATTTATAGTATTATAGAAATGGCAAATATCATTATTTATCTGATCTAGTGGTTGTTTTATAGAAAAGAGTTGAAGCCTCAAGTATTTTTAAGGCGGTTATATCTTTCATTACTCTTGAAGCAGTATTTAACAGGGCTTCGGATCTGATAGCTGGTAGATTATTAATGACTCAAAGTTTAGATTTATCTACCCCGGCTCTGATACTGCCTTTCACTCCTCGAGTTTGATGTGACGAATTCAGATCTTATTATCCTCTAAACTTTGAAGAGATGGCGCTGACTTTAGCTTATTACTATTAGCCTGGTGCTTAACGTCTGGCTTGGCTCCACCTGTTAGCTTGCAATACTCAGAACAATGGACTGCGTCAGTGGCCGCTGTCTAGTAAAAAGTAAACCACGGCCTATAGTAGTCTGAATATAAAAAATGAAATTTTGAAGTAACAGTGTAGTGAAAAACATTTTTTACATTAAAAACATATATAAAGCATTTTATAACACTGTTTAAGACGTAGTGATTTTCATTCAGAAAAAAATTATTGAAATTAAAGAGAAAATTGTTGAAACTTCAAAAACTAGCCTTATGCTTTCAAAACATAAAAAATAGTGTGCCATTGAAAATAACATTGTTGAAAACCCTGAATTGGAGAATTAAACTCCACGATTTAGGAAAGTCACATTTTTACATAGTTAGCACTTATGTGTCTTCCTTTTTTTTGTCCCTGAGAGTGACTGCATTGAACCAATTGTTCTAGAATATTCAGAGATAGGCTTATTTGAACAAAATTCAAAATATGTGCCCTTTGTGGGGCTTATTGCCCTTTTTAAGTACAAAAGAGGATGCGTCACAGTTTGAAAAAAAAAGTGTCTTTTTCTACAATTCGGACCACGAAATGTTAAGTGTGGCTTAAAGAAGTCTGTAATGACTGCAAATACAAATTCTAAGATAGCTAATCGATTTTTCATGGTCTAAAACTCTATAATAGTGGTTTATAGTTCCCATCTCGAAAAGTGAATAGGCAACCGCCCCAAACCAGAGGATATAACTAATGAATAAATGAATGAAATACTTTATTACTCATCAACACAAAAAAGTGAAAACGATGAGTACAAAAAGAGAGAAAAATGTGAAATATAAGGAAATACTATACATAAAAATACATAGCACTGACTACAAACAAATCAAAAAAGAATACCCATCCAGGGGTGGTTCATGTTTTTACTACACAGGTTAGACGCCAGGACTAATACTAAAAATAGGGTCAACAATCAAATATTTTTTGAAATTGTAGAAATGCTCTACGTTCGGCTTCTAAAGGTTTCTGTTTCATTATTTTTGTAAACTATGCCTGTTTTTGCTGATTGGGTAAACTCCTCCCTCTCCCATGTGTAGGTGCACTAACCTTTGGGGCCCAAGTATGCAGTCTAATGCTACCTTACCAAGTAATCCGACCCTTATTTCAAACTAACTTTTATCGGAACGAAAAGTGTTGATCTTAATAGGTTTTTTCTCAATCTCTTCTCCTTTGAGACTCTCTTTTTCCAATATTGATGTGTCAAAAGAACTCTTATGTCTTTTTCCCCTGAAGCTTATAAGACACAGATTCTGTCAATGGTTCCCTTAGAATATTTTTGTGTCATTTTGCAGAGAAGAATCCCGCTTCCTGTTGAAAACTTCTTGGGAACTAATTTTGGGAATCAGAATGAGTAGCATTAGGCAGCATTAACAAGGAGACAAAGACTTTGCATTTTCATTATTCATCTTCTTGCTAATGGGACTATCCGTTTTTAAGAATTCTATGTGATCCCTCGTGTGAAAACATAATAAGCGAACAAAACTAAGTACATACATACATACATAAAGTAGTCGGTACAATGCTGTTTCTTTACCATATGGCACTTTATTTTAGAGCTACTGCACCGTACTAGAGCTACTGTACCAAACAATGCAGTTTCTTTACCATATGGCACTTTATTCTAGAGCTACTGCACCAAACTGGAGCTTCTGCACCAAACAATGCAGTTTCTTTACCATATTGCACTATATTCTAGAGCTACTGCACCAAACTAGAGTTTCTTTACCATATACCAAACAATACAGTTTCTTTACCATATGGCACTTTATTCTAGAACTACTAAAAGGAAATATAAAGAATGCCTAGATAGGGTCTCAAATGATCTTTTAAACTTCTCTGTACAATCCTCCAGCGGCCTGCTAGTGCAGAAGAAAAGAACGAAGAAGGGGATGCATCAGTGTTATCTAAGCCAAAATACCGTTTCAAGATGGTGATTTAAACCTTCAGGTTTAGGTTTTCGACGATTTTGGTCTTGGAAACTATTCTGGGAAATCATGATAGATAGATTTAGGCAGTATTTGTCAAATATTGTACTTTTTTACCATCTATTTGAGGCAGAACGAAAGGCAGGTCCTTCCCGAATGGGGTGGGAAAATGTCATACGGAAGGGATCCAAAAGAAAATAGGAACTTCATGTGGGAGGGGGGGGTAAAAAATAAGGTTCTAAATAGTTTGGGTTGGAGGAAAAGTATGCGCAGAAGCGGCCAGAGGTGGTTTGGTGCTGCAGTGAGTTGTTAGTCGTAGTGACAGTAATGGTATTGATAAGGAAACAAAAACTTTGTGATACTTCAGAATTTGTCTCCTCGTCGCTTATGGAACGATTTCTTTCTAAGAATTTCAAATGAGGCCGTTGGAACAAATGCAAAAGCTGAAAAAATGATGCGCGCATGTTTTAATGATGATGATGATGGCGTAAACAGACATAACGTAATTGGTGCATGATGCACCAAAAAAATGTTGTTTCTTTCCCTTTATTATTACACTTTATTATTAACTAAAGTATTATGATTATTTCAATAATTAAAGTAATATAATATTTCGTAAGCAAGTTCTTTGACCACACTACTTTCCACTTACAATTGTAATGAAAACGTATTTATCCTAGCGGTACCCAAACAAGCTTTAAAAAAGTACCTGTATTTAAGCATTTACCTTCAAGCATTACCCGCTTCAGACCTTTTTTATTTGTGTTGAAAGTTCGCTGTCCATTTTATGTTTTTTAGTTTTTATTTTCTATTTCCTTTTTATGGTTTTTGTTTTGTTTTTCTTTTCTTTGTGTTGTATTCTGCGTCTGTTTTGTTGTATTTGCGGGTAAAAAATAAGTTCATTCATTCAAATGGGCCTTTAGCCATGTATTTACAATGGCCTGTTAGCACTGGACAAAAAAAAGAGGGCGCATTAATGCTATCCAAGCTAAAATACGAGTTCAAGATGGGCTGATGAAAAGCTCTGGTTTTGGGTGTTTTTGACAATGGTCATATTATTTATGTACCTTTTTTACCCCACTCTAGTCTCGAGGGATTTTCCAAAATTTCCCATCTTCATTTTTTTGTAATTACAGTTTACTGTTAAGTTTCACTTGGAAACTTAACAGTAAACTTGGAAAATAGCTACTATTCCTAAATCTGCTGTAAAGGGTAATTCTGTTGCTTTAGGCAATTATTTGAAAGACATTTTTTCTTTTACTGTGGGTAGGGATTCGCTCTTTACAAGGCAACAGCTACTACTGCAGCCCTGATTGCAGCGTAATAGCTCAAGCGTGGTATTGCACTTAATTATCTAATCTAACGTGGATACCTTAAGAAAATACGAGAACTTTTATTTTTCAAGGCTACTTTAATCAGTGTCGAAAACGATTGTAATTTCTACCCAATTGCATAAAAACTTTCGGTACCGGGAATCGAACCTTGGCCTGCTGAGTGAGAGCCAGCTATCCTAACCATCCTTGTTATTCTAACGATCAATTGCAATCATGTGGGGAATGTTGTAGCACATAGGGTGAACATCGGTGAAGATGGTGACATGTTCGTAGTGCGTTAATCAAATTATGATTGTATATTTTGTATTTGTGTGTTTGATTCAGGCTGAAGATTCAAATATAACGTAATGTGCATGATGCACCGAAAATACTGTTTCTTTCCCATGTGACACCTTATTATTAATTAAAGTATTATGAAATATTATATTATTTCAGTAATAAAATAATATAATATTCCATGAATATAATAGTTTATAAATAAGCTATATATTTGCATGTGTCAGGCGGAAATTTCGCATATAGTTTGGATACTCTTAAAAAAAAACCAATAATTATATACTTCGGAATTCACTAACGATAAAAGTTTGCAAAAAGTCAAACTTTGATCTTATTTGGAAAATTCATTGAGTAAATGATTAAATAAATTGAGTAAAATTCAGTAAGTAATATATATATATATATATATATATATATATATATATATATATATATATATATATATATATATATATATATATATATATATATATATATATATATATATATATATATATATATATATATATATATATATATATATATAACAAAAACAAAAACAGTTTTAGTGATTGTATTTTAATGTGAGTCTCGTTTATATTTTCATTTGTTTTTCTGAGGACGGCCCTTGGATATGGGGTTGGAATATTCATGTAGGGTTAAGGTTCCATTGTCTTAAGGAAAATTCCCTGTTGTTTGTATTCATTGAGTAACCTCAATTATGTTGATGTGGTTTGACTAGCCTACTTTTTGACTTGACATTTGGACTTGCCTACTTTTACCCCAATCTCGTTCAACTATTAAAGGTAATTTTGTTCTGACATTGCTTAAAAAAAAAGTTTGTCAATTCAGTATTTATAAGCATAGCAATATTTTGTATTCCAATGTCTATATCAATCTTCCCTTTGGGTCAATCTTTCCCCGATATAAAGTATGCAAAGAAATATTATTAGTTTTTATGAAGCGAAAGGAAATTTTGGAGCTCAATTTATCCAGGCAGAATAGTTGTTATTATTAAAAATTTTCATTATTGTTTTTTTAGAATTATCTATAAAAAAAAAATAGGAAATAACATTTTAAACAATTTTTCATTAAATCTTTCTTTCCGAAAAATTTTGTGTTTAGGGGACTGGGTGAGAGAACCAAAATATTTACACTGACAGACTGGTTCCCCAATAACGGGGTCGGCAAAACGGGCCTACATTTTCAAACACTTCGTGGTAACGAACTGTAAGTAAGTAGCGACCAGTCTCAATAGTAGCAGGAACTCTAAAAAAGGGTATTTTGATACCTGTGACTATATCAAAACAATTGGATTTTTGTGATCATTTTAAATATATAAATTTTATTAAGTTTAGTTATACCCATCAGAGGTTACGAACCTGAGAAAGTATGTCTGATTTTCAAAAAAAGAGGGAAAGATCCCCTAAAATTCATGTACTCTTGATGAAAAGCCCATCGTCATATTCAGCGTATCAGAGATCTCTACTGTAGAGGTTTCAAGCTCCTAACTGCCAAAATGTGGAATATTTTACTTTTTGTACTTTTTTTTTCAGGGGTAATCGTATCGACCCAGTGGGTCTAGAAAATTAGAAAGGACTCATTATAACGGAAATTAAAAGTTGTAGTGCCCTTTTTAAGTGACCAAAAAAATTGGAGGGCAACTAGGCCTCCTTCCGCGCCTTTTTCTCTAAAAGTGTCCTATCAAAGTTCTGAGACTGTTATTTTGTTCAGCATAGTTGAAAAGCCTAATAACTATATCTATGGAGATAACTTGACCCCCATAGCTCCTGGGGAAGATAATAGAATTTGCACATTGCTAACGTATTGTATTTCGATAGTATTAGTATTTTGGGAAGTATGCATACATTTTTTGGGTGGGGAGGACGAATTTTTCGCTGAGGACTTTGATCGGGGAGAATTTTTCATGGCGAGGGAATTTTCCAGGGGACGCACTTTTCAGGGAAAGTTGTATACTGGGGGAATTTGAAAGAATTCCTATACGAAATTTCTTTATATGACTTGCTTTCTCATTACTAACTCAATTTTACGCGTTGAGGTGTTAAGGGTAATTGGTCCGGGGTAAATTTTCACCAGGATTAAATTTTCCAGAGGATATCTCCGTGGGGAGGGGGATTTTTCCGTGGAGGTGGAGCCATATTCCTTGGCGTTACTTGGAAAACGATCAGAAGTTAAATAAAAGAAACAAATTTTTTCAACTGAAAGTAAGGAGCAATATTAAAACTTAATACGAACAGAAATTATTACGTATATGAGGGGATTTGCCTCTTCCTCAACACCTTGCTCTTTACGCTAAAGCTTAAATTTCTTCCCAGTTCTTTAAAAACGACTCCTGAAACACAAGGGGAGTTTCCCCATCCTCAACACCTTGCTCTTTACGCAAAGCTGAAATTCTGTCCCAATTCTTTAAAAACGACTTTTGAAACACAAGGGTCGTTTAATTAGAACAATAAGTAACTATTTTTTTATTCCGAAAGATTTTATCGTGAAGAGCGAGGTGTTGAGGAGGGAGCAACCCCCATCGTATACGTAATAATTTCTCTTTATTTATGTTTTAGTATTGTTCCTTACTTTCAGCTGAATTATTTTTTTCATTTTTTAAAAGACAGAGTCACGTCTGTGGGTGAAGGGAACCTCTGCACAAAAAAAAAAAAACATGAAAAAAATTTTGATTCGCCTATAAGTGGGCTAAGCTTATTTTTCACGATATTTTTCAGTTGGAGGCTGTGGCCCTTATCTTGACCATTATTGAAAACTGGCAATTTTATCCATAATCCATAACATAGTATTTTTCTGGGGAGGGAAGAGTCGCCTCTATTATTGCTTCCTTTTTAATAAGTGTTTGTTACTGAATACACAGTTTATCAAATTCAAACGATGTACAAGAAGATAGAAGTGGAGTAGGGTACAGGATGCTTCTAAACAGCATGTAAGAGAACCCGGTGGAATCATTTAACTAATCGATCTGACTGAGACATCTAGGTTAGATTCGCACTGCTGGGTTGCTTAGATGAGTATAGTTTTGTATTAGTGTGCAATCCACACTTTCATAATTTTAAATATTAAGTTACTCTCCACCCCTTACGTAAAGCCTCATAAATATTTTTGAAAGTAAAAATTTTGGAGGCCTGAAATTCCTTTTTCATGGTAAAATATGTATGTTAATGTGTTGTTTTATTATTATTTTCTTATTACGGTTTCACTTCTGTTTTGCAATATATTTATCGTATAATGGCCCCCTCCCAACCTAAAATAGTCCTCCTCTTTTCTTTTATCGCTAGGAGTTTTTTTCTCTCTTATCTTTAATGTTCAATCGTGATTTTTCATCTTACAACTAAAGCAAACTTGGTGTAGGCGGAGTTTTCATTAGAAGTAAGATGAAATTTTCTAAATCATTTTCTCTTTGTAGAACTCTCTCTTCTTAAATGTGATCATAGCAAGAACGTCAATATTTGCTATCCTAAAGCGTAATTCTTCAGTATTCGCATGTCTTATTCATTTAATATCCTATGGAGCAGAAAATGGTCTTTTCCTGGAAGTTTCATAAACTGCTTCTTTTTGCGAAATAGCGATAAGTTTGGAAGGTTCACTGTTGTCAAGTAAACTCCTTTTTATCATCAAACGAACGGATCGGACCATGACCAGCGTCCATACGCCGTTTCTGGCGACGTATACTTTTGATCAGTCGGCTTCTCAATACGAGTTACGAGGTGAAAATTTTTCACCATTTTTCGATTCTGATACCAAAGAGAATGATAAATCAAAAATTAACAGTAGTCGAAATAGGGAGGTTCAACACGGGGGATATTCTTTTTCTTAAATATAGAGTTAAGGCCAGAAAGTTTAAGATCAGAATGCTCAGAAAAAAATAGAATAAAGCTTACAAAAGGCAATATCATTATGGATGTTTTAACCTGAAAAGCTATTAAGGCATTTCAAAATTAGACTTGTATTCTATTTGAAATAAACTATTGGCTTATTCCCATGATGTTCTTGTTTAGGAAGTATTAGATTGTGTTGCAGAATTATCTACTGGCTACTACCAAGTAAGTCTGCCCAACTCTAGACAATACCAAAAATGCTTACTATTTGTAGATTCGTACGGCTTTTGTCCGGCCCAAATGGTAGTCATGAAAATTCTTAAGGGAGTGCAAAAATAAAAATAAAGTAATTATTATTTGAGAGAAATTCAGAAAGTTTAGGAACTTGGGGAGGCCTACTTGTCTCCCGGCTTGAGTCTCTGTTTCTGTCGCTTGTTGCCTGGAAGATTTTAGAATTATTTTTGCGTTATCGACAGTGGTAGTAGGAATGACTTATAATACTGAGACACAGAAAAAACCATAGCGTGATTACT